>NC_068424.1:4965325-5035325 GCF_023373465.1 Oncorhynchus keta | reverse complement strand
ATTTTTATAGCCGAAATACCTCCGTTTGTTCTTCACGTTTGGTTGAGAAATCCACCGGAAACTGTGGTCACGACAACGCCAAAAATATTCCAAATTAGATCCATAATATCGACAGAAACATGGCAAACGTTTTTTATAATCAATCCTCAAGGTGTTTTTCAAATATCTATTCGATAATATATCAACCGGGACAGTTGGCTTCTCAGTAAGAGCGAAAGAAACAATGGCCGCATTTGTCTATTACGCACAAATCACTCTGAGAGTCACCAGCTGACCACTGACACAATGTTGTCATTCACACTCATTTTTCAAAATAAAAGCCTGAAACTATGTCATGTGACACTGGACACATTAGGGAAGCCATAGAAAAAGGAATCAGGTTGATATCCCTTTCACTGCTCAATAGGGACGCATAGGAACGCAGAGGTTTCTAAATAAGAGTCACTTCCTGATTGGATTTTTCGCAGGCTTTCGCCTGCAATATCAGTTCTGTAATACTCAGACAATATTTTTACAGTTTTGGAAACTTCAGAGTGTTTTCTATCCTGAGCTGTCAAATATATGCATATTCTAGCATCTTGTCCTGACAAAATAGACCCCTAGTTTCAAATGATCAAGCAAAATGTTGTTTTCCGCCTAAATAGACCCAAAAGTTATTATTTTTGATAGTTCTAGAAGGTCCTGGAACTTTCTGGTAAAAATAGTTATACATTGCTGAAGTGTACACAAATATAAATTAAAATATAAAAGTGAAGACTTGAAGTGACTGAAATGTTTTCTAAATATAGTAACAATCACAAAAAATCAATGACTGACCATAATATTTCACGTTTCTTATAACTTTAAAATTAATATTTAGTGACAGTATTTAGTGACAGTACAAATTTGGCCCCATTACATTTCACTGACGATAAAGATATTTCTCCCAGACGTCCTCTAAGTGACAGAGAGATTCGACTGCCTGCAGACTCATTAAAACTTCAGCTTTACTTCACAAAGTGATTGCGTCCCTCTGCGACCAAGAGAAAGTAGTTGCGTTTCAATTCAGTGAGCGCACTAATATTTTGCTCACGTTGACAGCTCTAAATCTGACTGAGAATATCACAGCGAGATGAAAGCACGATTGCTGGATTTGCAAGATAGTCCCCTGTAATATGTAGTCTCCCAGGCTGTTCTAATGTCGCTCAGAGAGGAGAATATTTATTATTTGTCTGGATATCCCTGAAAATGTGACATGTCACTCCCTATGCAAATATAGGATGTGAAACCTGACACTTCAAGTCAGCTGACAGAGTGGTCGCAGTAGAGCAGACAGATGGGTCTTCCTGGCACTATAAAGCACTGGATCCTACCACCATCCTACCAGGGCGCTTTGTACACCGGAATGTCAGTTGGAACCGGTCCAGAACCGGTGCCGAACCACTAAATAGGGGTCTTCAAAGAAAACTATTTTTGCATAAAAAATACATCATACGGGGTGATTTCTGTATTTTGAAAGTTACATATCTTGAAAACTTAAGTGCTGACAAGTAAAACATTTTGGGACTGTGTCAACAATGGACTAATGAAACAAATACCAAAGTATCATTTTTGGCAGGAATATTCCTTTAACATCTAAGAGGTATAGCCTCGTTGCTCACTGTTCCGTACTTGGATCTTCTGTCTCACAAACACACGTGACCGACCTCTTAACTTCTAAAATTCTATATCCACCAATTTTTCACATTTGTATTTCATCATCATAAATGATTGTTCACAAAATAATTGTAAACAAACAAAAAATTGATGAGGGATATTTTATTACAAGGTCAAATTATTTTTCTAGGCGGTTTAGGGTTAAGGTCAGAATTACATTTAGGGTTAGGAGTTAGGGTTAGGGTTAGGGTTAAGGTTAGAATTACATTTAGGGTTAGGAGTTAGGGTTATGGTTAGGGTTAAGGTTAGAATTACATTTAGGGTTAGGAGTTAGGGTTAGGGTTAGGGTTAAGGTTAGAATTACATTTAGGGTTAGGAGTTAGGGTTAGGGTTAGGGTTAAGGTTACATTTAGGGTTAGGAGTTAGGGTTACATTTAGGGTTAGGAGTGAGGGTTAGGGTTAGGGTTAAGGTTAGGGAATTACATTTAGGGTTAGGGTTAGGGGGTTAGGGTTAAGGTTAGAATTAATGTTAGTGCTAGGGTTTGAATTACATTTAGGGTTAGGAGTTAGGGTTAGGGTTAGGAGTTAGGGTTAGGAGTTAGGGTTAGGAGTTAGGGTTAGGGTTAGGGTTAGGAGTTAGGGTTAGGGTTAGGAGTTAGGGTTAGAATTACATTTAGGGTTAGGAGTGAGGGTTAGGGTTAGGAGTTAGGGTTAGAATTACATTTAGGTTTAGGAGTTAGGGTTAGGGTTAGGGTTAAGGTTAGAATTAGTGTTAGTGCTAGAGTTAGAATTACATTTAGGGTTAGGAGTTAGGGTTAGGAGTTAGGGTTAGGGTTAGGATTTAGGGTTAGGAGTTAGGGTTAGGAGTTAGGGTTAGGAGTTAGGGTTAGGGTTAGGAGTTGGGATTAGGAGTTAGGGTTAGGAGTTAGGTTTAGGGTTAGGAGTTGGGATTAGGAGTTAGGGTTAGGAGTTAGGGTTAGGAGTTAGGGTTAGAATTACATTTAGGGTTAGGAGTTAGGGTTAGGAGTTAGGGTTAGGAGTTAGGGTTAGGGTTAGGAGTTAGGTTTAGGGTTAGGAGTTGGGATTAGGAGTTAGGGTTAGGAGTTAGGGTTAGGGTTAGGAGTTGGAATTAGGAGTTAGGGTTAGGAGTGAGGGTTAGGGTTAGGAGTTAGGGTTAGAATTACATTTAGGTTTAGGAGTTAGGGTTAGGGTTAGGGTTAAGGTTAGAATTAGTGTTAGTGCTAGAGTTAGAATTACATTTAGGGTTAGGAGTGAGGGGTAGGGTTAGGGTTAAGGTTAGAATTACATTTAGGGTTAGGAGTTAGGGTTAGGGTTAGGGTTAAGGTTAGAATTAGTATTAGTGCTAGGGTTAGAATTACATTTAGGGTTAGGAGTTAGGGTTAGGAGTTAGGGTTAGGAGTTAGGGTTAGGGTTAGGAGTTAGGGTTAGGAGTTAGGGTTAGGAGTTAGGGTTAGGAGTTAGGGTTAGAATTACATTTAGGGTTAGGAGTTAGGGTTAGGAGTTAGGGTTAGGAGTTAGGGTTAGGGTTAGGAGTTGGGATTAGGAGTTAGGGTGAGGGTTAGGGTTAGGGTTAGGGTTAGGGTTAGGGTTAGGGTTAGGAGTTAGGGTTAGAATTACATTTAGGGTTAGGAGTTAGGGTTAGAATTACATTTAGGGTTAGGAGTGAGGGTTAGGGTTAGGAGTTAGGGTTAGAATTACATTTAGGTTTAGGAGTTAGGGTTAGGGTTAGGGTTAAGGTTAGAATTAGTGTTAGTGCTAGAGTTAGAATTACATTTAGGGTTAGGAGTGAGGGTTAGGGTTAGGGTTAAGGTTAGAATTACATTTAGGGTTAGGAGTTAGGGTTAGGGTTAGGGTTAAGGTTAGAATTAGTGTTAGTGCTAGGGTTAGAATTACATTTAGGGTTAGGAGTTAGGGTTAGGAGTTAGGGTTAGGAGTTAGGGTTAGGGTTAGGAGTTAGGGTTAGGAGTTAGGGTTAGGAGTTAGGGTTAGAATTACATTTAGGGTTAGGAGTTAGGGTTAGGAGTTAGGAGTTAGAGTTAGGGTTAGGAGTTGGGATTAGGAGTTAGGGTTAGGAGTTAGGGTTAGGGTTAGGAGTTGGGATTAGGAGTTAGGGTTAGGAGTTAGGGTTAGGGTTAGGAGTTGGGATTAGGAGTTAGGGTTAGGAATTAGGGTTAGGAGTTGGGATTAGGAGTTAGGGTTAGGAGTTAGGGTTAGGAGTTAGGGTTAGAATTACATTTAGGGTTAGGAGTTAGGGTTAGGAGTTAGGGTTAGGGTTAGGAGTTGGGATTAGGAGTTAGGGTTAGGAGTTAGGGTTAGGGTTAGGAGTTGGAATTAGGAGTTAGGGTTAGGAGTGAGGGTTAGGGTTAGGAGTTAGAGTTAGAATTACATTTAGGTTTAGGAGTTAGGGTTAGGGTTAGGGTTAAGGTTAGAAGTTAGTGTTAGTTAGGGTTAGGGTTACATTTAGGGTTAGGAGTTAGGGTTAGGGTTAGGGGTTAGGGTTAGGGTTAGAATTACATTTAGGGTTAGGAGTTAGGGTTAGGGTTAGGGTTAAGGTTAGAATTAGTGTTAGTGCTAGGGTTAGAATGACATTTAGGGTTAGGAGTTAGGGTTTGGAGTTAGGGTTAGGAGTTAGGGTTAGGGTTAGGAGTTAGGGTTAGGTTAGTTAGGGTTAGGAGTTAGGGTTAGAATTACATTTAGGGTTAGGAGTTAGGGTTAGGAGTTAGGGTTAGGAGTTAGGGTTAGGGTTAGGAGTTGGGTTAGAGTTAGGGTTAGGGTTAGGAGTTAGGGTTAGGGTTAGGGTTAGGAGTTAGGGTTAGGGTTAGGAGTTAGGAGTTAGGGTTAGGAGTTAGGGTTAGGAGTTAGGGTTAGGATTACATTTAGGGTTAGGAGTTAGGGTTAGGGTTAGGGTTAGGGTTAGGGTTAGGGTTAGGAGTTAGGGTTAGGGTTAGGAGTTGGGATTAGGAGTTAGGGTTAGGAGTTAGGGTTAGGGTTAGGAGTTGGGATTAGGAGTTAGGGTTAGGAGTGAGGGTTAGGGTTAGGAGTTAGGGTTAGAATTACATTTAGGTTTAGGAGTTAGGGTTAGGTTTAGGGTTAAGGTTAGAATTAGTGTTAGTGCTAGAGTCAGAATTACATTTAGGGTTATGAGTGAGGGTTAGGGTTAGGGTTAAGGTTAGAATTAGTGTTAGTGCTAAGGTTAGAATTACATTTAGGGTTAGGAGTTAGGGTTAGGAGTTAGGGTTAGGAGTTAGGGTTAGGGTTAGGAGTTAGGGTTAGGAGTTAGGGTTAGGAGTTAGGGTTAGAATTACATTTAGGGTTAGGAGTTAGGGTTAGGAGTTAGGGTTAGGGTTAGGAGTTGGGATTAGGAGTTAGGGTTAGGAGTTAGGGTTAGGGTTAGGAGTTGGGATTAGGAGTTAGGGTTAGGAGTTAGGGTTATGAGTTGGGATTAGGAGTTAGGGTTAGGAGTTAGGAGTTAGGGTTAGAATTACATTTAGGGTTAGGAGTTAGGGTTAGGATTTAGGGTTAGGAGTTAGGGTTAGGGTTAGGAGTTAGGGTTAGGGTTAGGAGTTGGGATTAGGAGTTAGGGTTAGGAGTTAGGGTTTGGGTTAGGAGTTGGAATTAGGAGTTAGGGTTAGGAGTGAGGGTTAGGGTTAGGAGTTAGGGTTAGAATTACATTTAGGTTCAGGAGTTAGGGTTAGGGTTAGGGTTAAGGTTAGAATTAGTGTTAGTGCTAGAGTTAGAATTACATTTAGGGTTAGGAGTGAGGGGTAGGGTTAGGGTTAAGGTTAGAATTACATTTAGGGTTAGGAGTTAGGGTTAGGGTTAGGGTTGAGGTTAGAATTAGTGTTAGTGCTAGGGTTAGAATTACATTTAGGGTTATGAGTTAGGGTTAGGAGTTAGGGTTAGGAGTTAGGGTTAGGGTTAGGAGTTAGGGTTAGGAGTTAGGGTTAGGATTTAGGGTTAGAATTACATTTAGGGTTAGGAGTTAGGGTTAGGAGTTAGGGTTAGGAGTTAGGGTTAGGGTTAGGAGTTGGGATTAGGAGTTAGGGTTAGGAGTTAGGGTTAGGGTTAGGAGTTGGGATTAGGAGTTAGGGTTAGGAGTTAGGGTTAGGAGTTAGGGTTAGAATTACATTTAGGGTTAGGAGTTAGGGTTAGGAGTTAGGGTTAGGAGTTAGGGTTAGGGTTAGGAGTTAGGGTTAGGGTTAGGAGTTGGGATTAGGAGTTAGGGTTAGGATTTAGGGTTTGGGTTAGGAGTTGGGATTTGGAGTTAGGGTTAGGAGTGAGGGTTAGGGTTAGGAGTTAGGGTTGGAATTACATTTAGGAGAAGGGGTTAGGGTTAGGGTTAGGGTTAAGGTTAGAATTAGTGTTAGTGCTAGAGTTAGAATTACATTTAGGGTTAGGAGTGAGGGTTAGGGTTAGGGTTAAGGTTAGAATTACATTTAGGGTTAGGAGTTAGGGTTAGGGTTAGAGTTAGGGTTAGAAGTTAGGGTTAGGAGTTAGGGTTAGAAGGGTTAGGGTTAGGGTTAGGAGTTAGGGTTAGGAGTTAGGAGTTAGGGTTAGGGTTAGGGTTAGGAGTTAGGGTTAGGGTTACATTTAGGGTTAGGAGTTAGGGTTAGGAGTTAGGAGTTAGGGTTAGGGTTAGGAGTTGGGTTAGGAGTTAGGGTTAGGAGTTAGGGTTAGGGTTAGGAGTTGGGATTAGGAGTTAGGGTTAGGAGTTAGGGTTAGGGTTAGGAGTTGGGATTAGGAGTTAGGGTTAGGAGTTAGGGTTAGGAGTTAGGGTTAGGATTACATTTAGGGTTAGGAGTTAGGGTTAGGGTTAGGGTTAGGAGTTAGGGTTAGGGTTAGGAGTTAGGGTTAGGGTTAGGAGTTGGGTTAGGAGTTAGGGTTAGGAGTTAGGGTTAGGGTTAGGAGTTGGGTTAGGAGTTAGGGTTAGGGTTAGGGTTAGAAGTAGGGTTAGGAGTTATGGTTAGAATTACATTTAGGTTTAGGAGTTAGGATTAGGGTTAGGGTTAAGGTTAGAATTAGTGTTAGTGCTAGAGTTAGGGTTACATTTAGTGTTAGGACTGAGGGTTAGGGTTAGGGTTAGGGTTAGAATTACATTTAGGGTTAGGAGTTAGGGTTAGGGTTAGGGTTAAGGTTAGAATTAGTGTTAGTGTTAGGGTTAGGGTTACATTTAGGGTTAGGAGTTAGGGTTAGGAGTTAGGGTTAGGAGTTAGAGTTAGGGTTAGGAGTTAGGGTTAGGAGTTAGGGTTAGAGTTACATTTAGGGTTAGGAGTTAGGGTTAGGAGTTAGGGTTAGGAGTTAGGGTTAGGGTTAGGAGTTAGGGTTAGGAGTTAGGGTTAGGATTTAGGGTTAGAGTTACATTTAGGGTTAGGAGTTAGGGTTAGGAGTTAGGGTTAGGAGTTAGGGTTAGGGTTAGGAGTTGGGTTAGGAGTTAGGGTTAGGAGTTAGGGTTAGGGTTAGGAGTTAGGAGTTAGGGTTAGGGTTAGGAGTTAGGGTTAGGGTTAGGGATTACATTTAGGGTTAGGAGTTAGGGTTAGGAGTTAGGGTTAGGGTTAGGAGTTAGGGTTAGGGTTAGGAGTTGGGATTAGGAGTTAGGGTTAGGAGTGAGGGTTAGGGTTAGGAGTTAGGGTTGGAATTACATTTAGGAGAAGGAGTTAGGGTTAGGGTTAGGGTTAAGGTTAGAATTAGTGTTAGTGCTAGAGTTAGAATTACATTTAGGGTTAGGAGTGAGGGTTAGGGTTAGGGTTAAGGTTAGAATTACATTTAGGGTTAGGAGTTAGGGTTAGGGGTTAGAGTTAGGGTTAGAAGTTAGGGTTAGGAGTTAGGGTTAGAATTACATTTAGGGTTAGGAGTTAGGGTTAGGAGTTAGAGTTAGGGTTAGAAGTTAGGGTTAGGAGTTAGGGTTAGAATTACATTTAGGGTTAGGAGTTAGGGTTAGGAGTTAGGAGTTAGGGTTAGGGTTAGGAGTTGGGATTAGGAGTTAGGGTTAGGAGTTAGGGTTAGGGTTAGGAGTTGGGATTAGGAGTTAGGGTTAGGAGTTAGGGTTAGGGTTAGGAGTTGGGATTAGGAGTTAGGGTTAGGAGTTAGGGTTAGGAGTTAGGGTTAGGATTACATTTAGGGTTAGGAGTTAGGGTTAGGTGTTAGGGTTAGGAGTTAGGGTTAGGGTTAGGAGTTAGGGTTAGGGTTAGGAGTTGGGATTAGGAGTTAGGGTTAGGAGTTAGGGTTAGGGTTAGGAGTTGGGATTAGGAGTTAGGGTTAGGAGTGAGGGTTAGGGTTAGGAGTTATGGTTAGAATTACATTTAGGTTTAGGAGTTAGGATTAGGGTTAGGGTTAAGGTTAGAATTAGTGTTAGTGCTAGAGTTAGAATTACATTTAGTGTTAGGACTGAGGGTTAGGGTTAGGGTTAAGGTTAGAATTACATTTAGGGTTAGGAGTAAGGGTTAGGGTTAGGGTTAAGGTTAGAATTAGTGTTAGTGCTAGGGTTAGAATTACATTTAGGGTTAGGAGTTAGGGTTAGGAGTTAGGGTTAGGAGTTAGAGTTAGGGTTAGGAGTTAGGGTTAGGAGTTAGGGTTAGAATTACATTTAGGGTTAGGAGTTAGGGTTAGGAGTTAGGGTTAGGAGTTAGGGTTAGGGTGAGGAGTTGGGATTAGGAGTTAGGGTTAGGAGTTAGGGTTAGGGTTAGGAGTTGGGATTAGGAGTTAGGGTTAGGAGTTAGGGTTAGAATTACATTTAGGGCTAGGAGTTAGATTTCGGAGTTAGGGTTCGGGTTAGGAGTTAGGGTTAGGAGTTAGGGTTAGGAGTTAGGTTTAGGGTAAATGTTAAGGTTAGGGTTAAGTTGAGGGTTTTTAAGATCAATAGGATTTTGAACGGGACTGAAGTGGCGCTGCGATCTAAGGCACTGCATCTCAGTGCTAGAGGCGTCCCTACAGACCCTGGTTAGATTCCAGGCTGTATCACAGCGGTCTAAGGCACTGCATCTCAGTGCTAGAGGTGTCACTACAGACCCTGGTTTGATTCCAGGCTTTATCACAGTGGTCTAAGGGCACTGCATCTCAGTGCAAGAGGTGTCACTACAGACCCTGGTTAGATTCCGGGCTGTATCACAGTGGTCTAGGGCACTGCCTCTCAGTGCTAGAAGCATCACTACAGACCCTGGTTAGATTCCAGGCTGTATCACAGTGGTCTAGGGCACTGCCTCTCAGTGCTAGAAGCATCACTACAGACCCTGGTTAGATTCCGGGCTGTATCACAGTGGTCTAGGGCACTGCCTCTCAGTGCTAGAAGCATCACTACAGACCCTGGTTAGATTCCAGGCTGTATCACAGTGGTCTAGGACACTGCCTCTCAGTGCTGGAAGCATCACTACAGACCCTGGTTAGATTCCAGGCTGTATCACAGTGGTCTAGGGCACTGCCTCTCAGTGCTAGAAGCATCACTACAGACCCTGGTTAGATTCCAGGCTGTATCACAGTGGTCTAGGGCACTGCCTCTCAGTGCTAGAAGCGTCACTACAGACCCTGGTTAGATTCCAGGCTGTATCACAGTGGTCTAGGGCACTGCCTCTCAGTGCTAGAAGCATCACTACAGACCCTGGTTAGATTCCGGGCTGTATCACAGTGGTCTAGGGCACTGCCTCTCAGTGCTAGAAGCATCACTACAGACCCTGGTTAGATTCCGGGCTGTATCACAGTGGTCTAGGGCACTGCCTCTCAGTGCTAGAAGCATCACTACAGACCCTGGTTAGATTCCAGGCTGTATCACAGTGGTCTAGGGCACTGCCTCTCAGTGCTAGAAGCGTCATCAAAGTCCCTGGATTCCCTGAATCACATTCGGCTGTGATTGGGAGTTCCAAAGGGCGGTGCACAATTGGCGCCAGCATCGTCTGGGATGATCGTGGACTTCAGGAAATAGCAGAGGGAGCAGCGCCATATCCACATCGAAAGGACAGCTGTGGAGAAGGTGGAACGTTTTAAGTTCCTCGGCGTACACATCAAGGACAAACTGAAATGATCCACCCACACAAACAGTGTGGTGAAGAAGGTGCAAGAGTGCCTCTTCAACCTCAGGATGTGGAATAAATTAGGCTTGTCACCTAAAACCCTGACAAACTTTTACAGATGCACAATTGAGAGCATCCTTTCTGGATGTATCACAACCCGATATGGCAACTGCACCGCCCACAACCGCAGGGCTCTCTAGAGGGTTGTGCGATCTGGACAAAGCATCACCGGGGGCAAACTATCTGCCCTCCAGGACACTTACACCACCCAATGTCACAGGAAGGCCATAAAGATCATCAAGGACAACAACCACCCGAGCCACTGCCTGTTCACCCCGCTATCATCCAGAAGGCAAGGTCAGTACAGGTGCATCAAAGCTGGTACCGAAATACTGATAAACAGCTTCTACAGTTGAAGTCATCACATTCCCAGTGGGTCAGAAGTTTATATACACTCAATTAGTATTTGGTAGAATTTCCTTTAAAGTAATTTAACTTGGGTCAAACGTTTCGGGTAGACTTCCACAATCTTCTCAAAATAAATTGGGTGAATTATGGCCCATTCCTCCTGACAGAGCTGGTGTAACTGAATCAGGTTTGTAATGCCTCCTTAGTCACACACTCTTTTTCAGTTCTACCCACAAATGTTCTGTAGGATTGAGGTCAGGGCTTTGTGACGGCCACTCCATCCACATCCTGCTCCTTGAATGTGACAGCACTAGTCTTTAGCTAAGTGCAGATGTTGCCTGTAATCCATGGCTTCTGGTTGGGATATTTTTCTTTTGTAACTTTATTTAACTAGGCAAGTCTTGATCCAAATCAGTCAGGTTTCAAGACTAGTCATTCAACTGAGACTGCTCTTCTCTGTATCACGGAGGCGTTCCGCACTGCTAAAGCTAACTCTCTCTCCTCTGCTCTCATCCTTCTAGACCTATCGGCTGCCTTCGATACTGTGAACCATCAGATCCTCCTCTCCACCCTCTCCGAGTTGGGCATCTCCTGCGCGGCCCACGCTTGGATTGCGTCCTACCTGACAGGTCGCTCCTACCAGGTGGCGTGGCGAGAATCTGTCTCCTCACCACGCGCTCTCACCACTGGTGTCCCCCAGGGCTCTGTTCTAGGCCCTCTCTTATTCTCGCTATACACCAAGTCACTTGGCTCTGTCATAACCTCACATGGTCTCTCCTATCATTGCTATGCAGACGACACACAATTAATCTTCTCCTTTCCCCCTTCTGATGACCAGGTGGCGAATCGCATCTCTGCATGTCTGGCAGACATATCAGTGTGGATGATGGATCACCACCTCAAGCTGAACCTCAGCAAGACGGAGCTCCTCTTCCTCCCGGGAAGGACTGCCCGTTCCATGATCTCGCCATCACGGTTGACAACTCCATTGTGTCCTCCTCCCAGAGCGCTAAGAACCTTGGCGTGATCCTGGACAACACCCTGACGTTCTCAACTAACATCAAGGCGGTGTCCCGTTCCTGTAGGTTCATGCTCTACAACATCCGCAGAGTACGACCCTGCCTCACACAGGAAGCGGCGCAGGTCCTAATCCAGGCACTTGTCATCTCCCGTCTGGATTACTGCAACTCACTGTTGGCTGGGCTCCCTGCCTGTGCCATTAAACCCCTACAACTCATCCAGAACGCCGCAGCCCGTCTGGTGTTCAACCTTCCCAAGTTCTCTCATGTCACCCCGCTCCTCCGCTCTCTCCACTGGCTTCCAGTTGAAGCTCGCATCCGCTACAAGACCATGGTGCTCGCCTACGGAGCTGTGAGGGGAACGGCACCTCAGTACCTCCAGGCTCTGATCAGGCCCTACACCCAAACAAGGGCACTGCGTTCATCCACCTCTGGCCTGCTCGCCTCCCTACCACTGAGGAAGTACAGTTCCCGCTCAGCCCAGTCAAAACTGTTCGCTGCTCTGGCCCCCCAATGGTGGAACAAACTCCCTCACGACGCCAGGACAGCGGAGTCAATCACCACCTTCCGGAGACACCTGAAACCCCACCTCTTCAAGGAATACCTAGGATAGGGTAAGTAAGGGTAAGTAATACTTCTCACCCCCCTTCTCCCCCCCCCCAACAAGATTTAGATGCAAGTGGCTGTTCCACTGGTTGTCATAAGGTGTATGCACCAATTTGTAAGTCGCTCTGGATAAGAGCGTCTGCTAAATGACTTAAATGTAAATGTAAATGTAAAGAACACATTCTTTTTTTCAATGACGGCCTAGGAACAGTGGGTTAACTGGTCTAGGAACAGTGGGTTAACTGGTCTAGGAACAGTGGGTTAACTGCCTGTTCAGGGGCAGAATGACAGATTTGTACCTTGTCAGCTCGGGGATTTGAACTTGCAACCATTACTAATCCAACACTCTAACCACTAGGCTACGCTGCCGCCTCTACACTCTAACCACTAGGCTACGCTGCCGCCTCTACACTCTAACCACTAGGCTACGCTGCCCCCGCTACACTCTAACCACTAGGCTACGCTGCCACCTCTACACTCTAACCACTAGGCTACGCTGCCGCCTCTACACTCTAACCACTAGGTTACGCTGCCCCCGCTACACTCTAACCACTAGGCTACGCTGCCGCCTCTACACTCTAACCACCAGGCTACGCTGCCGCCTCTACACTCTAACCACTAGGCTACGCTGCCGCCTCTACACTCTAACCACTAGGCTACGCTGCCACCTCTACACTCTAACCACTAGGCTACGCTGCCACCTCTACACTCTAACCACTAGGCTACGCTGCCCCCGCTACACTCTAACCACTAGGCTACGCTGCCGCCTCTACACTCTAACCACTAGGCTACGCTGCCACCTCTACACTCTAACCACTAGGCTACGCTGCCGCCTCTACACTCTAACCACTAGGCTACGCTGCAGCCCCTCCACTCTAACCACTAGGCTACGCTGCCGCCCTACACTCTAACCACCAGGCTACGCTGCCGCCTCTACACTCTAACCACTAGGCTACGCTGCAGCCCCTCCACTCTAACCACTAGGCTACGCTGCCGCCTCTACACTCTAACCACTAGGCTACGCTGCCGCCTCTACACTCTAACCACTAGGCTGGTGGAAAAAAAAGAAAAGTTAAGACCAGCCCAAATAAAAAATCATTAGAATTGATCAGGAGTCACCATTATTATTATTATTATTATTATTATTATTATTACTATTATTATTATTATTATTATTATTATTATTACTATTATTATTATTACTATTATTATTATTATAGTACAGAGTCAATGTGGAGGCTATATACAGGGGGTACCGGTACAGAGTCAATGTGGAGACTATATACAGGGGGTACCGTTACAGAGTCAATGTGGAGACTATATACAGGGGCTACAGGTACAGAGTCAATGTGGAGACTATATACAGGGGGGTATCATTACAGAGTCAATGTGGAGACTATATACAGGGGGTACCGTTACAGAGTCAATGTGGAGACTATATACAGGGGGTATCGGTACAGAGTCAATGTGGAGACTATATACAGGGGGTACCGGTACAGAGTCAATGTGGAGGCTATATACAGCCCCTCCACTCGGTAACCAGAGTCAATGTGGAGACTATATACAGGGGGTACCGGTACAGAGTCAACCACTAGGCTATAAAAAGGGGGTAAAGTAAGACCAGTCAATAAAAAGGCTATATACAGGGGTCACCAGTATTATCAATTATTAGGTTAGTTAGGTGATTATTATGTTGGGTAAAGTGACTCTGCATTAATAATAAACTTCGAGTAGCAGCGTTAAAAACACAAGGGGGGGGAGGGTTCAATGTAAATAGTCGCCATTTGATCAATAATAATACTGCAGTTGACTCATCTTTGTGTCCCTACGACAGATTAAAGATGAATCGTGTAGTGAAACTGGGCCAAGGCCTGACAAACCAGCCAATTAAATTGTTTTGGTGTGTCTGTCAGAGAGACACAGAGAGAGAGAGAGAGAGAGAGAGACAGAGTCAATGAGAGAGACTATATACAGGACACAGAGTACACAGTAGAGACAAGTGCAGAGAGTTGACAGAGAGAGAGAGAGAGTCAAGAGTGACTCTGCAGAGATAAGAGAAAAGAGAGAGACACAGAGAAAAGACACACACAGAGAGAGGGGAGAGAGACAGAGATGAGAAGAGTCAGCCATTTGATCAATAATAATACAGCAGAGAGATCTTTGTGACCCTAGAGAGATTAAAGAGAGAAGAGAGAGAGAGAGAGAAGAGAGAGAGAGAGCCTGACAAACCAGCCATTAGAGAGTTTTGGTGAGAGTCAGAGAGACACACAGAGAGATAGAGAGAGAGAGAGAG
The DNA here is from genome assembly GCF_023373465.1 of Oncorhynchus keta. NCBI lineage: Eukaryota > Metazoa > Chordata > Actinopteri > Salmoniformes > Salmonidae > Oncorhynchus > Oncorhynchus keta. The sequence continues at coordinate 5,021,343 of NC_068424.1, read as the reverse complement.
AGAGAGAGAGAGAGAGAGAGAGAGAGAGAGAGAGACAGAGATAGAGAGAGAGACACAGAGAGAGAGAGAGAGAGAGAGAGAGACAGAGAGAGAGAGAGAGAGAGAGAGAGAGAGAGAGAGAGAGAGAGAGAGAGAGACACAGAGAGAGAGAGAGAGACAGAGAGAAGAGAGAGAGAACACAGAGAGAGAGAGAGAGAGAGAGAGAGAGAGAGAGACACAGAGAGAAACACAGAGAGAGAGAGAGAGAGAGAGAGAGAGAGAGAGAGAGAGAGAGACAGACACAGAGAGAGAGAGAGATAGAGAGAGAGAGAGAGAGAGACACAGAGAGAGAGAGAGAGAGAGAGACACAGAGAGAGAGAGAGACACAGAGAGAGAGAGACAGAGAGAGAGAGAGAGAGAGAGAGAGAGAGACACAGAGAGATAGAGTGGTCTGTAGGTGGTTGATGTGTAAAAGAATGCCTGCCTTCAATCTAATCACAAGACACTATCAAAGCTCTTTAGCCGAGGTAGAGAAATACAATCACATTTTCAGAGTTTTAATTATTGTTGTGGGCGAAACATTTTATTTCAAAGTATTTCACAAACCTGCTTTTGTACTCTGGATCTGAATCTAAATTACATTTAAAACCTGTATGTCTTGCTCTAGTTGTGGTGTGTGTGTGTGTGTGTGTGTGTGTGTGTGTGTGTGTGTGTGTGTGTGTGTGTGTGTGTGTGTGTGTGTGTGTGTGTGTGTGTGTGTGTGTGTGTGTGTGTGTGTGTGTGTGCGCGTGTGTGTGTGTGTGTCTTGTTCTAGGTGAACGGAGGACTGCTACTCTCGTTTTAATCAAGCACTAATTAACAGTTGCCTGGGTTACCAGCTGTAACTATATGGGTTCATTAGCCCAGTGGTCACCAACCGGTCGATCGCGATCTTCCGTGCATTCGTAGTTGATCACCAATAATTTCTTTAGAAAACCACATGGATAAAGGCATAAAGGTTTGCGTTCCTTTTTTTCTCTCTCTTCGTGTTGCGCTGTTGACGCACCTGATTTAGAAGACCTGAGCATCGGGTAGGAATAGTGTTCCAATTTTAATTGTCTGAAAAGACAAAACTATGCCTCCCCGGAGGACTGCTGTGACTAAATCGAGTGCCCATACTACGCTCAAATCACCTACAGCATTCACCAACCAGGCCACAGATTGTCACCATGCGTTCTGATTGAACATCTATTTCCTTGCGATTGACAGGGGAGAGAGACCCCCTTTGCTCCTGCCCTAAAAAAAAACCTGGTCAACGTTATAGTGCGCACTATAGAATAGTGTGCCATTTTATAGTCAAAAGCAGTGTACTATAAAATAAGAGTGTTATTTCAGACGAGCTCCTGTCGTCGATGTGCAGCTGTACTTCCTTGATCATGTACAGTACAGAGTCTGTACTACAGTACAATCCAATTGCATATTTAGGTTGTGATGCGGCCTGCACTGTGCAATGTGCTCGGTTCAGCGTAGCGCCCCTCTCTTCTCTACAGCTCCCACTGCACTTACAGTCTACAGTACTGTGTGCTCGGTGTGTTCCTACTCTGTACTGTGGTGACTGAGTGGCTGTGTGTGGGACGTCTCCGCTCCTCTCCTCTTTCTCTATGCGGTTTGCCCCACAGTGCGCTTATCCCGTTCGCACCCGTTGCTTTTACGCGCCGCTCGACGACTGCAGGCACACACACAGTAGCACCGGTCTCTCCCCTGCACCGCACGCGACCCCAATCGATGGAGGTAATACACAGCGCGGGAGTCTTTAGCACCGTTGGCAAAACTGCCTTCCTGTGTTTTTGCTGAGGTTTTCTTCCTCAATAGGAGAAATTATTATTTTTTTGTCCTCGTTTGATTTGGTATCAAAATGTGGGACATATCTATTGATTCAGAGCAGCGTCCTTAGCGGAGAGCTCGGAATCTTAGCGGCTTGGCTGAAGGGAATAACGGAGTAATTCTTTTCCCCCCGTCGGAACAAGAGGAGTTTGCATGCAAAAGGTGGTTTATTTCGGCAAGGTAAGACACGTATTATCTATATGGGGAAAACACCTACCGTTATCTTCCGGGTGGTATTGTTGCAGTGTTTTAAGGTTACTTTAAACAGTGTCAAATTCCGCTGTGTTGATCAGATGGATGTGAGAGGTGGAAACCATAGCCCACTCATATTTTGGGTTATATGAAAATATAACAAAATAGTGTATTATTAGGCTACATTGGAATGGATTTTATTGTGGAGAATGGTGCAACGAAAGAGGTGTGCAACAGTTTTTTTGTTTTGGTGGGAACCATCTTGCAAGTTTTGACAGTCTGCAATATTATCATAAACTGTTTCAGTAGAGAAATATTTAAAAAATATTTAAGTCAGTTATAAAGTTATATTTATTTAGAATCCTCAATTCACACACCTAATTAAAGCAGTAAATTAAACTGATGTCTATTTAATCAATAACATACGCATATCTTTACCTTTAGGGGATATTTAGGTTTGTAATATATAGTTATTCCTCGCGGTAATCACTCAAAGGAGAAGCGAACGCGAATAGAAACTTTTATATCTTCAGTAACATTTCGCGGTCTTTCCCACACTCGCCTTCTTACCAGGAATAACGTCTTATTATTCATTAAACAGAAAATAAACCCCTCTTGCAGTTGGATTACACATATGTACATAGACGAAAACGATGCACTTGACTAACGTATCATGAACGCAAAGAGACTGGAGAGGTGTATGTCACGTGTTAGTGTCAATTGGATCTCAATTGGTTGGAGTCGAGTGGGTCGAAATGAACTTTTGTTTTGAGCTCCATCTGTAAATATGGATTCATATCCATGTAATTCGCTTAGCGTTACATGTTCCGTCATAGCGTTCAGGAAGCTGGGAGCGCAGCCTTGAGAAGATACAACAACACACGAGGCTGATATTTTATTTCTCCCTCCACAGAAGGAACATATAACGATCATGTTATAAAGTCATAGAAATGTAATCGATAGAGCGGGACTCTATATTTACCATAACTTTAGCACGATCATCATCCGTTTCTGTGTGGAGGGAGTTTAATATAGATCCGCCAGTAGGGTAGCCTAAATCCAGTCAGAGGTATACGTCATCTCTGGATTGGTTTACTCATCGCCAAAATACATCTGTTGTTATTTTGGGACAGGAATACAATGCAATACAATACCACAATACAATAGCCTACTTGATTTATTGGCGTATTTGCAGGGAATACACACAAATGAGCCGTATTTAATGGATTGAAAATAACTAATTAAATGGGCTTTGATTCAGGAGTAGGCTAGGAAATGGAATCATCAGAAAAAAAAGATCTCAATATCATCTATGATGTGAAAGGAAACAAATGGGAGTTGGCCTATTATGCTAATTTCATAATCATTTGGATTGCACTCTATATATATATAGTATATATATATATATATATATCCATAAAGGTGAGGACTAGAACTCCATACTATGAGGACTAGAACACTGTGTTGTTACTATGAGGACTAGAACACTGTGTTGTTAGTATGAGGACTAGAACACTGTGTTGTTACTATGAGGACTAGAACACTGTGTTGTTAGTATGAGGACTAGAACACTGTGTTGTTACTATGAGGACTAGAACACTGTGTTGTTACTATGAGGACTAGAACACTGTGTTGTTAGTATGAGGACTAGAACACTGTGTTGTTACTATGAGGACTAGAACACTGTGTTGTTACTATGAGGACTAGAACACTGTGTTGTTACTATGAGGACTAGAACACTGTGTTGTTACTATGAGGACTAGAACACTGTGTTGTTACTATGAGGACTAGAACACTGTGTTGTTAGTATGAGGACTAGAACACTGTGTTGTTACTATGAGGACTAGAACACTGTGTTGTTACTATGAGGACTAGAACTCTGTGTTGTTACTATGAGGACTAGAACACTGTGTTGTTACTATGAGGACTAGAACACTGTGTTTTTACTATGAGGACTAGAACACTGTGTTGTTAGTATGAGGACTAGAACACTGTGTTGTTACTATGAGGACTAGAACACTGTGTTGTTAGTATGAGGACTAGAACACTGTGTTGTTACTATGAGGACTAGAACACTGTGTTGTTACTATGAGGACTAGAACACTGTGTTGTTACTATGAGGACTAGAACACTGTGTTGTTACTATGAGGACTAGAACACTGTGTTGTTAGTATGAGGACTAGAACACTGTGTTGTTAGTATGAGGACTAGAACACTGTGTTGTTGCTATAAGGACTAGAACACTGTGTTGTTGCTATGAGGACTAGAACACTGTGTTGTTGCTATGAGGACTTGAACACTGTGTTGATGCTATGAGGACTAGAACACTGTGTTGTTGCTATAAGGACTAGAACGCTGTGTTGTTGCTATAAGGACTAGAACCCTGTGTTGTTGCTATGAGGACTAGAACACCGTGTTGTTGCTATAACGACTAGAACACTGTGTTGTTGCTATGAGGACTAGAACGCTGTGTTGTTGCTATAAGGACTAGAACACTGTGTTGTTGCTATGAGGACTAGAACACTGTGTTGTTAGTATGAGGACTAGAACACTGTGTTGTTAGTATGAGGACTAGAACACTGTGTTGTTGCTATAAGGACTAGAACACTGTGTTGTTGCTATGAGGACTAGAACACTGTGTTGTTGCTATGAGGACTTGAACACTGTGTTGATGCTATGAGGACTAGAACGCTGTGTTGTTGCTATAAGGACTAGAACACTGTGTTGTTGCTATAAGGACTAGAACGCTGTGTTGTTGCTATAAGGACTAGAACACTGTGTTGTTGCTATGAGGACTAGAACACCGTGTTGTTGCTATAACGACTAGAACACTGTGTTGTTGCTATGAGGACTAGAACGCTGTGTTGTTGCTATAAGGACTAGAACACTGTGTTGTTGCTATGAGGACTAGAACACTGTGTTGTTGCTATAAGCACTAGAACACTGTGTTGTTGCTATAAGGACTAGAACACTGTGTTGTTGCTATGAGGACTAGAACACTGTGTTGTTGCTATGAGGACTAGAACACTGTGTTGTTGCTATAAGGACTAGAACACTGTATTGTTGCTATGAGGACTAGAACACTGTGTTGTTGCTATAAGGACTAGAACACTGTATTGTTGCTATGAGGACTTGAACACTGTGTTGTTGCTATAAGGACTAGAACACTGTGTTGTTACTATGAGGACTAGAACACTGTGTTGTTACTATGAGGACTAGAACACTGTGTTGTTACTATGAGGACTAGAACACTGTGTTGTTACTATAAGGACTAGAACACTGTGTTGTTACTATGAGGACTAGAACACTGTGTTGTTAGTATAAGGACTAGAACACTGTGTTGTTACTATGAGGACTAGAACACTGTGTTGTTACTATGAGGACGAGAACACTGTGTTGTTAGTATGAGGACTAGAACACTGTGTTGTTACTATGAGGACTAGAACACTGTGTTGTTACTATGAGGACTAGAACACTGTGTTGTTACTATGAGGACTAGAACACTGTGTTGTTACTATGAGGACTAGAACACTGTGTTGTTACTATGAGGACGAGAACACTGTGTTGTTAGTATGAGGACTAGAACACTGTGTTGTTACTATGAGGACTAGAACACTGTGTTGTTACTATGAGGACTAGAACACTGTGTTGTTGCTATGAGGACTAGAACACTGTTCAACATTCTTTTTTGTAGTTCTTTTATATTTTCAGCTTTTTATTCTCACCTCACATCTCCTCCTCCTCACAGGTAAACCTCCATCCCCCTTCTTCCAGTACACCACCATGGCTGAGAAGGGTGGCCCTAAGACTCCCATCAACCACCCAGGGGTGACTTCCCTCCCCCCAGACCCCATCCAGATAATCCGCAGCAAGGCCCGCTCCAGGAGGGTTCGCGTCAACGTCGGAGGTCTAAACCACGAGGTCCTGTGGCGGACGCTGGACCGGCTGCCCCGTACCCGCCTGGGTAAGCTTCGCGACTGCAACACCCACGAGAGCCTGATGGAGGTCTGCGACGACTACAGCCTCCATGAGAACGAATACTTCTTTGACCGACACCCGGGCGCCTTCACCTCGATCCTCAACTTCTACCGCACAGGGAAGCTGCACATGATGGAGGAGATGTGCGCCCTGTCGTTCGGCCAGGAGCTCGACTACTGGGGTATAGATGAGATCTACCTGGAGTCCTGCTGCCAGGCCCGGTACCACCAGAAGAAAGAACAGATGAACGAGGAGCTGCGGAGGGAGGCGGAGACGCTGAAAGAGAGAGAGGGAGAGATTGAGTTTGATAACACCTGCTGCCAGGAGAAGAGGAAGAAGCTTTGGGACCTCCTGGAGAAACCCAGCTCTTCCCTGCCTGCCAAGGTAAGAGAGGGAAGGGATGGCGGGTTGAAGGGAGGATGAAGAGGAGGGGGGGGCGGAGGGGAGGATGAAGAGGAGGGGGTAGGGCGGAGGGGAGGATGAAGAGGAGGGGGTAGGGCGGAGGGGAGGATGAAGAGGAGGGGGAGGGCGGAGGGGAGGATGAAGAGGAGGGGGTAGGGCGGAGGGGAGGATGAAGAGGAGGGGGAGGGCGGAAGGGAGGGGATTACACCACCCACCTCATTTATCCTCTATCCTCTCAGGGGTGTAACGTGCGTGTGCGTGTGCACGTGCACGTGCGTGTGCGTGTGTGTGTGTGTGTGCGTGTGTGTACTCCCGCCGGTTTCGTACCACACTGCAAAGGCGTCCATCCTACTGCGCTGCCTGTGATAACTGTGTGTCCTCTTCTTACTCATACAGAAACAATGACGAGAGAGAGGATGGATACGAGAGGGGTTTTCTCAGAGGGAGAGAGAGGATGGATACGAGAGGGGTTTTCTCAGAGGGAGAGAGAGGATGGATACGAGAGGGGTTTTCTCAGAGGGAGAGAGAGGATGGATACGAGAGGGGTTTTCTCAGAGGGAGAGAGAGGATGGATATGAGAGGGGTTTTCTCAGAGGGAGAGAGAGGATGGATACGAGAGGGTTTTCTCATTTACATTTACATTTACATTTAAGTCATTTAGCAGACGCTCTTATCCAGAGGACTTACAAATTGGTGCATACACCTTATGACAACCAGTGGAACAGCCACTTGCATCTAAATCTTGTTGGGGGGGGGAGAAGGATTACCTACCCTTACTTACCCTATCCTAGGTATTCCTTGAAGAGGTGGGGTTTCAGGTGTCTCCGGAAGGTGGTGATTGACTCCGCTGTCCTGGCGTCGTGAGGGAGTTTGTTCCACCATTGGGGGCCAGAGCAGCGAACAGTTTTGACTGGGCTGAGCGGGAACTGTACTTCTCAGTGGTAGGGAGGCGAGCAGGCCAGAGGTGGATGAACGCAGTGCCCTTGTTTGGGTGTAGGGCCTGATCAGAGCCTGGAGGTACTGAGGTGCCGTTCCCCTCACAGCTCCGTAGGCGAGCACCATGGTCTTGTAGCGGATGCGATTTCAACTGGAAGCCAGTGGAGAGAGCGGAGGAGCGGGGTGACGTGAGAGAACTTGGGAAGGTTGAACACCAGACGGGCTGCGGCGTTCTGGATGAGTTGTAGGGGTTTTTAATGGCACAGGCAGGGAGCCCAGCCAACAGCGAGTTGCAGTAATCAAGATGGGAGATGACAAGTGCCTGGATTAGGACCTGCGCCGCTTCCTGTGTGAGGCAGGGTCGTATCTCTGCGGATGTTGTAGAGCATGAACCTACAGGAACGGGACACCGCCTTGATGTTAGTTGAGAACTAATCAGGGTGTTGTCCAGGATCACGCCAAGGTTCTTAGCGCTCTGGGAGGAGGACACAATGGAGTTGTCAACCGTGATGGCGAGATCATGGAACGGGCAGTCCTTCCCCGGGAGGAAGAGGAGCTCCGTCTTGCTGAGGTTCAGCTTGAGGTGGTGATCCGTCATCCACACTGATATGTCTGCCAGACATGCAGAGATGCGACTCGCCACCTGGTCATCAGAAGGGGGAAAGGAGAAGATTAATTGTGTGTCGTCTGCATAGCAATGATAGGAGAGACCATGTGAGGTTATGACAGAGCCAAGTGACTTGGTGTATAGCGAGAATAAGAGAGGGCCTAGAACAGAGCCCTGGGGACACCAGTGGTGAGAGCGCGTGGTGAGGAGACAGATTCTCGCCACGCCACCTGGTAGGAGCGACCTGTCAGGTAGGACGCAACAAGCGTGGGCCGCGCCGGAGATGCCCAACTCGGAGAGGGTGGAGAGGAGGATCTGATGGTTCACAGTATCGAAGGCAGCCGATAGGTCTAGAAGGATGAGAGCAGAGGAGAGAGAGTTAGCTTTAGCAGTGCGGAGCGCCTCCGTGATACAGAGAAGAGCAGTCTCAGTTGAATGACTAGTCTTGAAACCTGACTGGTTTGGATCAAGAAGGTCATTCTGAGAGAGATAGCGGTAGAGCTGGCCAACGACGGCACGCTCAAGAGTTTTGGAGAGAAAAGAGAGAAGGGATACTGGTCTGTAGTTGTTGACATCGGAGGGATCGAGTGTAGGTTTTTTCAGAAGGGGTGCAACTCTGAGGGGATTTCTCAGAGGGAGAGAGAGGATGGATACGAGAGGGGATTTCTCAGAGGGAGAGAGAGGATGGATACGAGAGGGGATTTCTCAGAGGGAGAGAGAGGATGGATACGAGAGGGGTTTTCTCAGAGGGAGAGAGAGGATGGATACGAGAGGGGATTTCTCAGAGGGAGAGAGAGGATGGATACGAGAGGGGTTTTCTCAGAGGGAGAGAGAGGATGGATACGAGAGGGGTTTTCTCAGAGAGAGAGAGAGGATGGATACAAGAGGGGTTTTCTCATTTGCGAAGGGCATTTTCTTGCAGTAATTTCATTTCTCATTCTTGTGCATCTCTGCAGAATGGAGAATCCGATATACAGTACAAAGACAGCACTAAACTGCATCCCAATTAGCACCCTAATCCCTATGTACTGCGCTCCTTTTGACCAGGGCTCATAGGGAATAACGTGCCATTTGGAAAACACACCAAGTCTCTGTTGAAGTAGAAGGCTAGAGTATTGTACAGGTTGAAGAGTCAGGCGTGATGTATATCTCGAGTGGAGGGGAGGGGTATATTTAACCAATAAGGCACGAGGGGGGTGTGGCCAACATACCACGTCTAAGGGATGTTCTTAAGCACGACACAACGCGGAGTCAAAATAAATTAGAACAGTAAAAATTAAATAAAATTAAATAAACGTTTTGTCATACCCGTGGTAAACGATATACAAAGGCTGTCTGATATACCACGAGCTGTCAGCCAATCAGCATTCAGGCACCCAGTTTATACCATATAAAAATATATATATGGTATAAATAGATATGAAGTCGACATGAAACTGGAAACATAGTTGGTGCAAAAGACTCTGACAAATGAGGGAGGATGGAATCTGCACGGAGGAGGGAGTGAACGAGGGAATAAGAGCAGTAGTGTTTTACAGAACTGACAAAATAGAAGAGTAGAATACAAAAACAACCAGGAGAGAGCACTGCCTGAAAAATGTGTACGTGTGGGTGTGTGTGTGTGTCGATCACAGCCATCCCCTACAGTATCACACTATGACACACTGTATCTATAGAGAAACTAACACACACACACACACGCGCGCACACACACACCCACACCACACACCACACACACAGACACACACACACACACAGACACACACACACACACACACACACACACACACACACACACACACACACACACACACACACACACACACACACACACACACACACACACACACACACACACACACACACAAACACACAAACCTACCACCACACAAACACACAGAGATACACAGAAACACACACCTTCTTACCTACCGCTCTATTAGGAGACAAACTACTGTATGAATCCTCAAAGTGAAACCTGTCCCAAATGACACCCTATTCCCTATTTAGTACATTACTTTAAACCAGAGCCCTATGGCACCCTATTCCCTATATTGTGCACTACTTTTGATCAGAGCCAAAGGGTGCCATTTGGTTCTGGCCTAAAGTAGTGCACTATATAGAGCATAGGGTGCCATAGGGCTCTGGTCTAAAGTAGTGCACTATATAGGGAATAGGGTGCCATAGGGCTCTGGTCTAAAGTAGTGCACTATATAGGGAATAGGGTGCCATAGGGCTCTGGTCTAAAGTAGTGCACTATATAGGGAATATGGTGCCATAGGGCTCTGGTCAATAGTGTTTCACTATATAGAATAAGGCCCCATTTGAGATGTAGTTACTGAGGTCTTGGGCAGACTAGTGATAAGTATGAAGACAATACAACAGAGAGAATCTCCCTCCCTTTCCTCTATATTCATTATTCAGTTTTAAGAACAAATTCTTATTTTCAATGACGGTCTACTGCGGATACAATGGGTTAACTGCCTTGTTCAGTGGCAGAACGACAGATTTGTACCTTGTCAGCTCGGGGAATCGAACGTGCAACCTTTCGGTTACTAGTCCAACGCTCGGGGGTTTCGATCTGACCAAGTCCAAACGCTCTAACCACTAGGTTCCCTCACTTTTGATGAGAAAGGTTTGCTTTCCTATCCATCAAATTATCCATCACCTATCCATCACTTTATTTGATTCTGTCCATCACCTTCTTCCTCTTTCTCCATTTTGTCCCGCTCTCTGTTATTCTGTCACACACCCTTCCTGTTCCCCTATCTCACACTCTCTTCATTTCTCTTCCTGTTCCTCTCGCTGTCACTCTCTTCCTGTTCCCCTATCTCAAACTCTCTTCATTTCTCTTCCTGTTCCCCTATCTCACACTCTCTTCATTTCTCTTCCTGTTCCTCTCGCTGTCACTCTCTTCATTTCTCTTCCTGTTCCTCTCGCTGTCACTCTCTTCATTTCTCTTCCTGTTCCTCTCGTTGTCACTCTCTTCATTTATCTTCCTGTTCCTCTCGCTGTCACTCTCTTCATTTCTCTTCCTGTTCCTCTCGCTGTCACTCTCTTCATTTATCTTCCTGTTCCCCTATCTCTCACTCTCTTCATTTCTCTTCCTGTTCCTCTCGTTGTCACTCTCTTCATTTCTCTTCCTGTTCCCCTATCTCTTACTCTCTTCATTTCTCTTCCTGTTCCTCTCGTTGTCACTCTCTTCATTTCTCTTCCTGTTCCCCTATCTCACACTCTCTTCATTTCTCTTCCTGTTCCTCTCGTTGTCACTCTCTTCATTTCTCTTCCTGTTCCTCTCGTTGTCACTCTCTTCATTTCTCTTCCTGTTCCCCTATCTCACACTCTCTTCATTTCTCTTCCTGTTCCTCTCGTTGTCACTCTCTTCATTTCTCTTCCTGTTCCCCTATCTCTTACTCTCTTAATTTCTCTTCCTGTTCCTCTCGTTGTCACTCTCTTCATTTCTCTTCCTGTTCCCCTATCTCTTACTCTCTTCATCTGTCTTTCTGGTTCTTCTCTCTGTCTCTGCATTCTAATATCCATCCCCTTTCAGTGAATTCCTCTCCCTCTCCAGGACTTCACAGTCATACTCCTATACTGATTCCGGTAATAGCAATAGGTTATAGTAGAGACACACAGAGAGACACACAGAGAGACACAGAGAGGCTGTGGCGTGGCCCAAAACAAGGCTAGAGAGAGAGAGAGAGAGAGAGAGAGAGAGAGAGAGAGAGAGAGAGAGAGAGAGAGAGAGAGAGAGAGAGAGAGAGAGAGAGAGAGAGAGAGAGAGAGAGAGAGAGAGACACAGAGAGACACACAGAGAGACACACAGAGAGACACAGAGAGGCTGTGGCGTGGCCCAAAACAAGGCTACCCCAACTTCTCAGATACCTTACTGGGAGTCTAGGGACACCAACCTTTCCAGCTGTGTCTTAGTGTTGGATAATAATGATGAATGATCAGTATGTACACAGCAGGTCAGCTTTGCCGCATCCCAAATGGCATCTTAATCCCTATATAGTACACTACTTTAGACCAGAGCCCTATGGCACCCTATTCCCTATATAGTGCACTACGCTTGTGCAGTTCCCAATGGTGCTCTGGTGAAAAGTAGTGTGCTGTGTAGGTGCTGGGGTTCTTTAACTTTTTTCAGCTCAAGGCTCAAATGAGAAATCGACCTCCAATGACCCAAATTAAAAATAAATAGCGTATTGTTATAGATGTATTCTCACTATAATTTGTGTACCTATTTTTTCTGAAACCCTGGGGTAGGGGATAAGATGTCATTTGGGATGCAGATTATTTCTCCATGCAAGTTCAGCAGAGTCACGTTCCAGACGAATCTCGCCTTACCCACTCAGCATAATGTCATGTAATGTGATTTAGGTCCAGGTGAATCTCTCCTTACCCATTCAGCATAATGTCATGTAATGTGATTTAGGTCCAGGTGAATCTCTCCTTACCCACTCAGCATAATGTCATGTAATGTGATTTAAGTCCAGACGAATCTCGCCTTACCCACTCAGCAGATTGTCATGTAATGTGATTTAGGTTCAGACGAATCTCTCCTTACCCATTCAGCATAATGTCATGTAATGTGATTTAGGTCCAGGTGAATCTCTCCTTACCCACTCAGCATAATGTCATGTAATGTGATTTAGGTCCAGGTGAATCTCTCCTTACCCACTCAGCATAATGTCATGTAATGTGATTTAAGTCCAGACGAATCTCGCCTTACCCACTCAACAGATTGTCATGTAATGTGATTTAGGTTCAGACAAATCTCTCCTTACCCACTCAGCAGAATGTCATGTAATGTTATTTAGGTCCAGACGAATCTCTCTTTATCCACTCAGCAGAATGTCATGTGATTTAGGTTCAGATTAACCTTTCTAGCGGAACCCCTCGACAACATTCCTCTGAAAAAGCACCGTGCGAAATTCAAAAATATTTTTGAGAAATATGTATCTTTCAGACATGAACAAGTTCAATACAGCAAATGAAAGATAAACCTCTTGTTAATCTACCCATCGTGTCAGATTTCAAAAATGCTTTACAGCGAAAGCACAACATATGATTATGTTAGGTCATAGCCAAGTCGTACAAACACACAGCCAATTTTCCAGCCAAAAATAGGAATCACAAAAAGCAGAAATATAGACACAATTAATAACTAACCTTTGCTGATCTTCATCAGATGACACTCATAGGACATCATGTTACACAATATATGTATGTTTTGTTCGATAATGTGCAGAGTTATATCCAAAAATCTAAGTTTACATTGACGTCTTACATGCAGTAATGTTTTGATTCCAAAACATCCGGTTATTTTGCAGAAATACTCATAATTAACAGTGATAAATGATACAAGTGTTATTCACAGAATTAAAGATAGACTTCTCCTTAATGCAACCGCTGTGTCAGATTTCAAAAAAACTTTACGGAAAAAGCATAATCTGAGAAACGCCGCTCAGAACCCAAAAAAGCCAGAGGAATATCTGCCATTTTGGAATCAACAAAGTTAGAAACAACACCATAAATATTCACTTACATTTGATGATCTTCATCAGAAGGCACTCCCAGGAATCCCAGTTTGACAATAAATGACTGATTTGTTCCATAAAGTTCCATAATTTATGTCAAAATAGCCACTTGTTGTTATCGTGTTCAGCCCAGTAATCCATCTTCATGAGGCGCAGGCACTTCATCCAGACAAAAACTCAAAAAGTTCCGTTACAGTCCTTTAGAAACATGTCGAACGATGTATGGAATCAATCTTTAGGATGTTTTTAACATAAACATCAATAATGTTCCAACCGGAGAATTCCTTTGTCTTCAGAAAAGCACTGGAACGAGAGGTAACTCTGTCGGGAGCGCACGGCATGAGACCAAGGCTATCTGCCAGACCACTGACTCAAAGAGGTCTCATGAGCCCCTCCTTTACAGTAGAATCCTCATTCACTTTTCTAAAGACGGTTGACATCTAGTGGAAGCCCTGGGAAGTGCAACTTTATCAATATCTCCCAAAAAAATTACAAACCTCAGATGTCCCACTTGCTGGTTGGATTTTTCACAGGTTTTCACATGCCATATGAGTTATGTTACACTCACAGACATCATTTTTTTTTACCTTTATTTAACCAGGCAAGTCAGTTAAGAACAAATTCTTATTTTCAATGACGGCCTAGGAACAGTGGATTAACTGCCTGTTCAGGGGCAGAACGACAGATTTGTACCTTGTCAGCTCGGGGGTTTGAGCTTGCAACCTTCCGGGTTACTAGTCCAACGCTCTAACCACTAAGCTACCCTGACACTCTGTCAGACAGACAACATTCATCATTCAGTTTTAGAAACTTCAGAGTGTTTTCTATCCAATAGTAATAATAATATGCACATATTAGCATCTGGGACAGAGTAGGAGGCAGTTCACTCTGGGCACGCTATTCATCCAAAAGTGAAAATGCTGCCCTTTATCCCAAAAAAGGTTTTTAACCTCTCCTTACCCACTCAGCAGAATGTCATGTAATGTGATTACGGTATTTCCTACTGAAGTAGTAGCAAGGCAGACTACCCCCTGTCTCACACACACACACACACACACACACACACACACACACACACACACACACACACACACACACACACACACACACACACACACACACACACACACACACACACACACACACACACACACACACACACACACACACACACACACACACACACACACACACACACACACAACAACTGGCATAAAGTGATAGATCGGCAGCATGGTCCAGGGTCACGGGGGTCTCTATAGAAGAGGAGACTCGATCACTGATTTATTTCACAGTAGAGATCATACACCATGTTAAATTAGCCTCTCAGAGTCTCCGACAGGGGCTGGATAGTGAGTTATCCTAGTTGACAGACAGGCTCGTTGTATCTGATTCATGTTGAAAAAGAAATGACTTCGCTGCCTGGGTCTGAATGTTATTACTGAGGGAAGGGACACTCGACCTCGTAAAGGAAAACAAATCACACTTTTTTTTAAAGGAAATGTAGCCTGAGGGTGCCAAACTAATTAAGGTACGACTAGCCAGCAAGTGCAGGAAGAGGGAACTACGCAATATTAACAGTTTGTGCTGTTTAAAATCCATGGTCTTTAAGCCTGAAACAGTATACACAATACCACTATAGTCTTTAGCTTCTTCCTTTCACAACCCCTGTGCTATAAATTAAGTACAGGGTATGGAAGCTGTACTGGAATCAAGCATGTCACACTGCCTAGCCTGGCCCCTCTCCTTCCCTGTAGTCACACTGCCTAGCCTGGCCCCTCTCCTTCCCTGTAGTCACACTGCCTAGCCAGGCCCCTCTCCATCCCTGTAGTCACACTGCCTAGCCTGCTGCAGGAGGAGTAGAGGATGTGTTTATGATCCACTCTCCCAGACATGAAATATGATCCCTTCTTTCTGTCCTCCCCTCCATCCCTCCATCTCTCCATCCCTCCCTCCATCCTGCATTAGGAAGCAGTTTAGCAGCCTAAAAGAGGGAGTGGGATCAAAAGACTCACCATAAATGACCAGTCTCCATCAAGGCTGCCCTAGCTAATGGAAGACTGAACTGAGAGAGGGGAAGGGGTTGGAGGAGGATGAAACAACTAAATGGCTTGAGATTTAACCTCGATTTAACCTTTTATTTAACTAGGCAACTTAAGAACACATTCTTATTTACAGTGACAGCCTAGGAACAGTGGATTAACTGCCTTGTTCAGGGGCAGAACGACAGATTTTTACATTGTCATGCTCAGAGATTCGATCCAGCAACCTTTTGGTTACTGGCCCAACGCTCTAACCGCTAGGAAACCTGCCTGTCTCAGGTAAGGCTATGGGGTTCTTCCTTGCCTTGCCAGATGGTCCCAGATATGTTTGTGTTGTCTTGCCAACACCTGTTACTGCTGTCATTGTCAAATGTGACGGATGTGAAACGGCTAGCTTAGTTAGCGGTGTGCGCTAAATAGCGTTCCAATCGGTTACGTCACTTGCTCTGAGACCTTGAAGTACTAGTTCCCTTTGCTCTGCAAGGTCCGCGGCTTTTGTGGAGCGATGGGTAACGATGCTTCGAGGGTGACTGTTGTTGATGTGTGCAGAAGGTCCCTGGTTCGCGCCCGGGTATGGGCGAGGGGACGGTTTAAAAGTATACTGTTACACAAACAAACTGCCAAATACAAAATGCATCATGAATTTAAAAGCCTTCTGTAGTGTCCAATAGTCATAATGATGGTTATAGTTGTACATTTACATTTACATTTAAGTCATTTAGCAGACGCTCTTATCCAGAGCGACTTACAAATTGGTGCATTCACCTTATGACATCCAGTGGAACAGTCACTTTACAATAGTGCATCTAAATCTTAAAAAGGGGGGTGAGAAGGATTACTTATCCTATCCTAGGTATTCCTTAAAGAGGTGGGGTTTCAGGTGTCTCAGGTGTCTTGTAAACAATAACACTAACAGAATATGTTAAGAATGAACAACGTCCAATGTATAACCTATGAAATAATGAAATCAGATGTTATTGGTCACATACACATATTGAGCAGATGTTATTGGTCACATACACATATTGAGCAGATGTTATTGGTCACATACACATATTGAGCAGATGTTATTGGTCACATACACATATTGAGCAGATGTTATTGGTCACATACACATAGTGAGCAGATGTTATTGGTCACATACACATATTGAGCAGATGTTATTGGTCACATACACATATTGAGCAGATGTTATTGGTCACATACACATATTGAGCAGATGTTATTTAGCGTTGTTTCCAGTAGACAGTATGTATAACCTATTCATAACGAACAATATCTAATTCACAGCGTTGGTTCCAGTAGACAGTATGTATAACCTATTCATAACGAACAATATCTAATTCACAGTGCTGTTTCCAGTAGACAGTATGTATAACCTATTCATAACGAACAATATCTAATTCACAATATTGTTTCCAGTTATCAGGTTTCATAATCTATGCATAATGAAAAACACTGTTTCCAGTGGTCAGTATTTATAACCTATGAATCGTGCACCTTTTGGCAAAATCGCTTGACGCTATTACATAACATCAAGCAAACAAGTAACCTATCAGGAGAGAAAGAAGATGAGATTCCTTTATTTGTTAGTAGAGAAAGGAGAGGAGATATGAGAGGAGATGCTAGCTCCTGCTGGCTTGTATTCTGCTCTTCATAAATATATATATATATATATGTATATTTTGAAACTGAGTTATGTGTACAGAATGCTCCGTAAGTATCGTCAGGCCATATCACATACCTACCCAGCACCTGATTTACTAGTGGTGTTCAATATGAACCAGCGTGAGTTACCTTGTTGCTGACACTGTAAATTACAGATATTGGTTCCAACTCTGATACTTAAGGAGTGCTCTGGGGTTGTAATTTGTAGTTTGTCAGAGTGATGGCATTTCAATAGTGATTTGTGGTGTCTGACAAAGCTTTAAAATGACCATTCCTTTTGCACAAACTATGTCATCCCAGTTTTCAAGAAGACACAGTTGGAAAATTCCTGGTATCAGGAAGGGAAAACCAAGGAGGTAAGCCTCCAATTGGGAGTCCTCCACCCACGATTTCCTGGAAAACCCGGGAATTATGGGAAAGTTACACACATTTTGCAACCGGAGTCGTCATATAGGAATATAATTTCTTTCCCAAGTTCAATACCTCTTTAATGCTACACTCTCAGAATAAAGGGTTCTTCAGCTGTCCCCTTAGGAGAAGTATTTTTGTCTTCAGATAGAAGCATTTTGGGTTCCATCTAGAAACATTTGGGGAAAGGGTTCCAGATGTGATACAAAACGTTCTACTTGGAACCAACAATGGCTATTCAAAGGGTTCTCATATGGGGACAGGCGAAGAACATCCTAAGAGTGTACCACTTTATCTGAACTCTCACTCACTCACTCACTCACTCACTCACTCACTCACTCACTCACTCACTCACTCACTCACTCACACACTCACTCACTCACTCACTCACTCACTCACTCACACACACACACACACACACACACACACACACACACACACACACACACACACACACACACACACACACACACACACACACACACACACACACACACACACACACACACACACACACACACACATACATACATTAATACATATACACACACACACACACACACACACACACACACACACACACACACACACACACACACACACACACACACACACACACACACACACACACACACACACACACACACACACACATACTATTACACACACTACTATTATACACACTACTATTATACACACACACACACAGCACACACAGCACACCAGGTGCTCCCCTCTTTCCATTACCTGGCTTTCATCCCTGCATGAGTTGTGGTCCGTCCTTACAGAGCTGGATCGATAGGCATCAGCATTTCTGAGAACCCTTTCAGCTTGTTGGACAAATACATTTATCTACTAATCTTTCACTTTATTGTGTTGAAAAGAGGCGTCAACAGGCTTCCAATACGCTTCAGTAATTGTGTTTCGAATGCGTTTTGGATAGGTTTTGGATTGTGATTTGAATGGGTATTGAATGTGTTTTGAATGGGTTTTGTATGTGTTTGGAATGGGTTTAGGATGTATTTTGAATGGGTTTTAGATGTGTTTTGAATGGGTTTTAGATGTGTTTTGAATGGGTTTTAGATGTGTTTTGAATGGGTTTTAGATGTGTTTTGAATGGGTTTTGGGTGTGTTTTGAATGGGTTTTGGATGTGTTTTGAATGGGTTTTAGATGTGTTTTGAATGGGTTTTGGATGTGTTTTGAATGGGTTTTGAATGTGTTTTGAATGGGTTTTGAATGTGTTTTGAATGGGTTTTAGATGTGTTTTGAATGGGTTTTGAATGTGTTTTGGATGTGTTTTGAATGGGTTTTGGATGTGTTTTGAATGGGTATTGAATGTGTTTTGAATGGGTTTTAGATGTGTTTTGAATGGGTTTTAGATGTGTTTTGAATGGGTTTTAGATGTGTTTTGAATGGGTATTGGATGTGTTTTGAATGGGTTTTAGATGTGTTTTGAATGGGTTTTGAATGGGTTTTAGATGTGTTTTGAATGGGTTTTGGATGTGTTTTGAATGGGTTTTGAATGTGTTTTGAATGGGTATTGAATGTGTTTTGAATGGGTTTTAGATGTGTTTTGAATGGGTTTTGGATGTGTTTTGAATGGGTTTTGAATGTGTTTTGGATGTGTTTTGAATGTGTTTTGAATGGGTTTTGAATGGGTTTTGGATGTGTTTTGGATGTGTTTTAGATGTGTTTTGGATGTGTTTTGGATGTGTTTTAGATGTGTTTTGGATGTGTTTTGGATGTGTTTTAGATGTGTTTTGAATGGGTTTTGAATGGGTTTTGAATGGGTTTTGGATGTGTTTTGAATGGGTTTTGGATGTGTTTTGGATGTGTTTTGAATGTGTTTTGAATGGGTTTTAGATGTGTTTTGAATGGGTTTTGAATGTGTTTTCGGATTGTGTTTGTATGTTCAGTAGCCTACTATTATCCTATGTCACCCATCTGTTTTTATACCATATTGAATATCCTCTATATTTCTTATAGCCACTTCAGTTTACCCAGGAATTCACAATACTTGTTGTATATATTACTATGTCTACTTATTCTATGCTTTGACAGAATTTGTTTTCTCCCTCTGAGATGAATAAAGTTGATTGAATTGATGATGTTATAATGTGGCTGATAGATTGGAGGGTGGAGGTGACCGGCAGGGCCATGCACAGACCTTTGGTAGGAGAAGTGAAGTGAAAAACACATGCCAGCTCCTCAAAACTTACCTACAGTGGTTCTTACTTCAAAAGTTAAAAGTTTATGCTGCGACCGTTAGTGGTAGATGGTGGCATTCTGTCATTGCACCACACTATCACAAGGGGGAGTTAAAACGCTGATCTACCGGTACTCTAAACTGTGGCAATTAATGGAGGTGTTTTCAGTCTGAGTGTCTCTTTCTTCAGGCACTAGAGTCCAAACGCTGGAGTTATTTTAGGAATACTTACTGGAACACCCAATGTCATCCAATTGTTATAATAGGATTTGAAGCAAGTCGCCTAGTCGCATGTGGTCAACTATTTCAGCACTGTTTCGTGTTGCTTTGAGACAAGCATGGGGACTATTTTCACTGAATCTCCGTGTGGGTATTGGTTAGACTACAATTAGGGGGTGGAAACGGTCATGTTGTACAGCGCCATATTTCATTTAGTTTTTGAATTTTTCTTGGAATAGAAACACCATAATATGGATCCTATTAATTAAGCTATATATATTTTAAATCAATCCCATATACTATGTTCTTACAAAAAAAGTTTCAAATTCTCTAGTACAGCCAATATTAAAAAGAGACAAATGCTGCTCAAATATGCCCTCTGGTGGTCAAACGAGCACTAGTTAGCATTAATGGCAACAACGGCTGACACTTAAACAACGTGCCGTAGAATTCTGCGGGAGCCTGCAACTTGTGCTGCAGTATGACACAACTGTTAAAGGAAGAACCAATGTACTACCGGTGGTATTCATTTCAAACTCACTGGTGGGTAGCTCGGGTGATGAGGACGAGTGCAACAACACTGGTGATGATGAGAAGACCTCTTTCAAGATTCATGAGTTTATGAGGACAGGGCTCCGGGCAGCCGAGCGGAAATGGAGGAAAACTCGCCTCCCTGCGGACCTGGCATCCTTTCACTCCCTCCTCTCTACATTTTCCTCCTCTGTCTCTGCTGCTAAAGCCACTTTCTACCACTCTAAATTCCAAGCATCTGCCTCTAACCCTAGGAAGCTCTTTGCCACCTTCTCCTCCCTCCTGAATCCTCCCCCCCCTCCTCCTCTCTGCAGATGACTTCGTCAACCATTTTGAAAAAGAAGGTCGACGACATCCGATCCTCGTTTGCTAAGTCAAACGACACCGCTGGTTCTGCTCACACTGCCCTACCCTGTGCTCTGACCTCTTTCTCCCCTCTCTCTCCAGATGAAATCTCGCGTCTTGTGACGGCCGGCCGCCCAACAACCTGCCCGCTTGACCCTATCCCCTCCTCTCTTCTCCAGACCATTTCCGGAGACCTTCTCCCTTACCTCACCTCGCTCATCAACTCATCCCTGACCGCTGGCTACGTCCTTTCCGTCTTCAAGAGAGCGAGAGTTGCACCCCTTCTGAAAAAACCTACACTCGATCCCTCCGATGTCAACAACTACAGACCAGTATCCCTTCTTTCTTTTCTCTCCAAAACTCTTGAACGTGCCGTCCTTGGCCAGCTCTCCCGCTATCTCTCTCAGAATGACCTTCTTGATCCAAATCAGTCAGGTTTCAAGACTAGTCATTCAACTGAGACTGCTCTTCTCTGTATCACGGAGGCGCTCCGCACCGCTAAAGCTAACTCTCTCTCCTCTGCTCTCATCCTTCTAGACCTATCGGCTGCCTTCGATACTGTGAACCACCAGATCCTCCTCTCCACCCTCTCCGAGTTGGGCATCTCCGGCGCGGCCCACGCTTGGATTGCGTCCTACCTGACAGGTCACTCCTACCAGGTGGCGTGGCGAGAATCTGTCTCCTCACCACGCGCTCTCACCACTGGTGTCCCCCAGGGCTCTGTTCTAGGCCCTCTCCTATTCTCGCTATACACCAAGTCACTTGGCTCTGTCATAACCTCACATGGTCTCTCCTATCATTGCTATGCAGACGACACACAATTAATCTTCTCCTTTCCCCCTTCTGATGACCAGGTGGCGAATCGCATCTCTGCATGTCTGGCAGACATATCAGTGTGGATGACGGATCACCACCTCAAGCTGAACCTCGGCAAGACGGAGCTGCTCTTCCTCCCGGGGAAGGACTGCCCGTTCCATGATCGCACCATCACGGTTGACAACTCCATTGTGTCCTCCTCCCAGAGCGCTAAGAACCTTGGCGTGATCCTGGACAACACCCTGTCGTTCTCAACTAACATCAAGGCGGTGGCCCGTTCCTGTAGGTTCATGCTCTACAACATCCGCAGAGTACGACCCTGCCTCACACAGGAAGCGGCGCAGGTCCTAATCCAGGCACTTGTCATCTCCCGTCTGGACTACTGCAACTCGCTGTTGGCTGGGCTCCCTGCCTGTGCCATTAAACCCCTACAACTCATCCAGAACGCCGCAGCCCGTCTGGTGTTCAACCTTCCCAAGTTCTCTCACGTCACCCCGCTCCTCCGCTCTCTCCACTGGCTTCCAGTTGAAGCTCGCATCCGCTACAAGACCATGGTGCTTGCCTACGGAGCTGTGAGGGGAACGGCACCTCAGTACCTCCAGGCTCTGATCAGGCCCTACACCCAAACAAGGGCACTGCGTTCATCCACCTCTGGCCTGCTCGCCTCCCTACCACTGAGGAAGTACAGTTCCCGCTCAGCCCAGTCAAAACTGTTCGTTGCTCTGGCCCCCCAATGGTGGAACAAACTCCCTCACAACGCCAGGACAGCGGAGTCAATCACCACCTTCCGGAGACACCTGAAACCCCACCTCTTCAAGGAATACCTAGGATAGGATAAGTAATCCTACTCACCCCCCCCCCCCCTTTTAAGATTTAGATGCACTATTGTAAAGTGACTGTTCCACTGGATGTCATAAGGTGAATGCACCAATTTGTAAGTCGCTCTGGATAAGAGCGTCTGCTAAATGACTTAAATGTAAATGTAAATGTAATGAGAAATTATCTAGTTTGATAGGCAATTTGTAGCATTTAAAGTTACAATAAATAAATTAGATAAAAAATGTTATAAAGCATTATATCTACTTTTTTTTATGCCAACAATCAAAAGGGCTTAGCATAGCAAGGCAAAAAAAGGGGCAGTGCTCCAGCAAACCTAGAGATCTATCTGTGTACATGCGTGGTGACTGGGTCTGAAATAATAACAAAGAGGCCTGCAAGCCACGGTTTTGGTTAGCAGCTGAGGGATGGGGCTGGGGACAAGTAACCATTCTCAAAATACATGATATTAAAATTATAGTTTTATAGCTATTTATATTTATTTACATTTACTTTATTTATACATTGTTGAAGGAATTTAATTCCTCTGTTTTAATTTCCAATTAAAATTAAACACTCTGTCAATTCATAAGAATTTGTAAGACACTTATTTTATAGGAATGGACAGAGCCCGGTCTTAAAAGTCAAGTAGCAGCCTTTAATCAAGAGAGTACTGCCACAATACAGGTTACCACAGGTTATAAACTGAAAATGACGTCTTTAGTTCCAGCCCCAATCCGTGCCATATCCGTTTCCAGTACAAAGGCAGTCTCTCCAGCCTTCCCACATCCGTCTCCCTACCAATTTAATATAATTTACGAGTCAAGGTTTTCTTGTGTAGATAAGCATTCTAGCCAGTCTGATTCATTTGTACCAAGGAAGAGACCGTCATTGTTACTAAACTCTTGACCACATTCACTTCAGTACTGGGATCAGATAAGAAAATTCATACATATACAGTAACATTTAGTATTTTGATTATTACATCCTGATTGTAACATAATTAGCCATTTATAGATAAAAAATTCCCTTAACAAACATGTTTATATTTTGGGTTCAGGTGGGGTACGACAGTTGAACTAAACTCATGAGGGAGTTATAAATTATATTAGAATCAATGGGTACATAAATGGATTTAGATCTTTAAAGACCTCGCCACTTCATCATAAGTATCATGGAAAGATTATCGTAGGTTATGTATCAATGAGTTAATGCAGTAATGTAGTTAGCATAGTGGAAGTGATGCTGGGGGTTAAGGTTAAAAGAGATCTGGAGCTTAATACGAATCATGGAAGGATTTGTGTGACAGAGATTATAGACGCGTCTTGTTTTGGGAAGAATTTAGACGCGTCTTGTTTTGGGAAGAATTTAGATTTGGATCAAAAATCGAATCAAATCAAATCAAATCAAATTTGATTCAGATTTTATCAGATCAGATTTGATTTTGTGTTGATTAGATTTGGATGACAGAGATTATAGATGTGTTTCATTTTGGCCAGAATTTATAAACACGTTTTAGGCAGGAGGTATGATAATGTATCCTATAAATACAGATACAGGCTGTGTAACAAATGGTACCCTAGGCAGTGCAATGCTTTTGACCAGGGCACATAGGGAATAGGGAATAGTGTGTCATTTGGGACACAGTGACGATGGGTTATAGCTTGTATTTTCTTCGCAGGGAGGTATTTAATTCATTCTGAGATCTCACTTGAACATGATTTCTAGATTGATCACATCAAGTGATGACGGGAATGAATTCTGTGTCGTCTAGACAAGCTACGAACACTATTAATGAAAATGGATATTGATATAATGAAAATGGATGTTGATATCATTAAAATGGATTTTTCAACTAGTATGAATGACTGGGGTCAGGATCATAATCCTCTAGAGATTAAGGAAGAGAACATATCTCCCCTGGGTTGTAGATTCATGAATATGAGGTTATATAGGGTTGGATGGATATTAATACTTTTTATTGTCATAATGTTCCTAATTGTGTTTTTTTATTTTTTTTTATTTATGCTGTATTGGCTATTTCTATAGCTGTTGCACGGCTTGAGAGAAGAGCTTGGAAGTAAACATTTCATTGTACTTTGTATACCATGCTGTATGCATCCTGTGTATATGACAAAAAAAACACTTTAATTTGAAATGCTATGGTAAACTAGGATTAGCTATGGTTAGCTAAGGTCAGCTAGGGCAGCCTCTCTTAATCAGGCCAAAGGGTTAGCTAGGGATATCTAAGGTTAGCTATGGATATCTAGGGATATCTAGGGTTTGCTAGGCTTAGCTAGGGATATCTAGGTTTAGCTAGGGATATCTAGGGTTAGCTAGGGATATCTAGGGATATCTAGGGTTAGCTAGGGTTAGCTAGGGCAGTCGCTCTTGATCAGGACAAATGGGAGTCTCAGAAACACAGTCAAAATAATTGTTCATTAATAATTCATATTAATTTGTGTCTGTATTAATATTAGATATAGTCTGCTGATTAGGAATAGATTGTATTCATAATACAGATGATGATGGCTTGTAGATAGAAACAGTCTCTGAGCCCGTTGGTATCAGACCTCATGCTCGGATACAGTCTACTCAATGGTAAGGGAGTGAAGAGTTCATGGCTGGGATGTGTGAGGGTCGTTGATGATGCTGCGGTCTTTCCTCAGGTTCCGTTTTGAGTAGATGTCCTAGATGGGTGGGAGTATGGTCCCAGTGATGTACTGGCCAATCTTCACCAGCATCTGGTGGGCCTTGCAGTCGAGGAAATGCCCATACAAGGCTGTGATGCAACCGGTCAGGACGCTCTTATTAATAGTTCCCACCACCTTGATTACATCTTATGTAGCAACATTTGAAATAGTGTTTTTTACATTATTACATTACATTATTTTCTTTAATTAAAAGTAGAGACTCAGCGATACAAAATGGTATATCATCCACTGTAGTTGAGGACCAATGGGAAAGTAATTCTGCTTTGAAAGTTGATCAACTTGTAATGTCACTTTTGAGAAAATGGCCCTTGAATGTTTTTGCTACATCTCCTGGAGAGCCCTGCTTTGTCTCCACCCATTCAGCATCGTTCACACCCTCTTAAGCCTTAGCCACACCCATCTCATTAAGGATTCACATGTGAGGCCATGTGCTAAACAGAGTGAGCACGGTCGTGTAGTAAATAACCAAAGATTTTAATTCTTAGCCCCATCCATCTCTTTAACGTTGCGTTATGCTAATGAGCTTGCGGATAGATTTACACAATCCTGGATACAGGTTTTTTTCGTAGCTAAACGTGACGCAGAAAACGGAGCGATTTGTCCAAAACAAATAATCTTTCAGGAAAAACTGAACATTTGCTATCTAACTGAGTCTCCTCATTGAAAACATCCGAAGTTCTTCAAAGGTAAATCATTTTATTTGAATGCTTTTCTGTTTTTTGTGAAAATGTTGCCTGCTGAATGCTAACGCTAAATGCTATGCTAAATGCTACGCTAGCTATCAATACTGTTACACAAATGCTTGTTTTGCTATGGTCGAGAAGCATATTTTGAAAATCTGAGATGACAGTGTTGTTAACAAAAGGCTAAGCTTGAGAGCTAGCATATTGATTTAATTTAATTTGCGATTTTCATGAATAGTTAACGTTGCGTTATGGTAATGGTATGGAGGCTGTAGTCACGATTCCGGATCCGGGATGGCTCGACGCAAGAAGTTAACCTCTCTGGGATAGGCGGGACGCAAATGTCCCACCTGGCCAAAAGCCAGGCAAAATGCAGAGCTCCAAATTCAAATAAAATACTATAAAATTCAAACTTTCATTAAATCACACATGTAAGATACCAAATTAAAGCTACACCCAACATGTCAGATTTCAAAAAAGGCTTTTCGGCGAAAGCATAAGAAGCTATTATCTGATGATAGCACAACAGTAAACAAAGAGAGAGTAGCATATTTCAACCCTGCAGGCACCACACTAACACAGAAATAAAATATAAACCATGCCTTACCTTTGACGATCTTCTTTTGTTGGCACTCCACTATATCCGATAAACATCATAAATGGTCATTTTGTTCAATTAATTTGGCCTGTTTTGCTGTGTATGAAGTCAGATAATCTGCTGTCTTAGCCACTGCCAGCCACCAAGGGAGTACCCCAAGGCTCAAACCTAGGCCCCCTGCTCTTCATAATTTATATCAACAACATAGCTCAGGCATTTGGAAACTATTTCATATATTTACATGTATATGATACAGTCTTATACTTGGCCCCTCCCCCGATGTTGAGTTAAACATTATTTTGAGTTAAACGTTCTTAGTGTCCAACAAGCTTTTTTTCAGCCCTTAACCTTGTTCCGAACACCTCCCAAAACAAAGGTCATGTGGTTTGGTAAGAATATATATTTTTTAAATTTTATTTCATCTTTATTTAACCAGGTAGGC
This sequence comes from Oncorhynchus keta, assembly GCF_023373465.1. Lineage (NCBI taxonomy): Eukaryota > Metazoa > Chordata > Actinopteri > Salmoniformes > Salmonidae > Oncorhynchus > Oncorhynchus keta. The sequence continues at coordinate 4,994,357 of NC_068424.1, read as the reverse complement.
TAGTTGAGAACAAGTTCTCCTTTGCATCTGCATCCTGGCCAAGATAAAGCAAAGCAGTTTGACACATACAACACCACAGAGTTACACATGGAGTAAACAAACAGACAATCAATAATACAGTAGAAATATCTATATGCAGCATGTGCAAATGAGGTAGGATAAGAGAGGTAAGGTAATCATAGGCCATGGTGGCGAAGTAATTACAATATAGCAATTAAACACTGGAATGGTAGGATGTACAGAAGATGAATGTGCAAGTAGAGATACTGGGTTGCAAAGGAGAAAGATACATAAATACATACAGTATGAGGATGAGGTAGTTTGATGGGCTGTTTACAGATGGGCTATGTACAGGTGCAGTGATCTATGAGCTGTTCTGACAGCTGGTGCTTAAAGCTTGTGAGGGAGGTAAAAGTCTCCAGCTTCAGAGATCTTTGCAGTTCGTTCCAGTCATTGGCAGCAGAGAACTGGAAGAAAAGATGACCAAAGGAGGAATTGGCTTTGGGCGTGACCAGTGAGATATACCTGTTTGAGCGCATGCTATGGGTGGGTGCTGCTATGGTATGGTGACCAGTGAGCTGAGATAAGTCAGGGCTTTACCTAGCAGAGACTTGTAGATGACCTGGAGCCAGCGGGTTTGGCGACGAGTATGAAGCGATGGCCAGCCAACGAGATCATACAGGTCGCAGTGGTGGGTAGTATATGGGGCTTTGGTGACAAAAAAAGAATGCTCCTCTCCCCACCGGTGTGATTACTACCTCTGAGGGTTTAGAACTTGAGTTAGTCACCTCTTGCAAGTACGTGGGAGTATGGCTAGATTGTACAATGTCCTTCTCTCAGCACATATCAAAGCTGCAGGCTAAGGTTAAATCTAGATGTGGTTTCCTCCATCGTAATCACTCCTCTTTCACCCCAGCTGCCAAACTAACCCTGATTCAGATGACCATCCTACCCATGCTAGATTATGGAGAAGTAATTTATAGATCGGCAGGTAAGGGTGCTCTTGAGTGGCTAGATGTTCTTTACCATTCGGCCATCAGATTTGCCACCAATGCTCCTTATAGGACACATCACTGCACTCTGTACTCTTCTGTAAACTGGTCATCTCTGTATACCCGTCGCAAGATGCACTGGTTGATGCTTATTTATGAAACCCTCTTAGGCCTCACTCCCCCATATCTGAGATATCTACTGCAGCTGTCAAAATTTGAATATAATATCTGTAAATGTAACTAGCTAGACTCTAATACATGGATGAGCGCCTCTCAAACTGTGTCACGGATGCCCTTAGTTTGAAGGTGTTATGTACAACAGCCGTCTGTGTTCTCTTTTCGACTCCCATTGGCATTTATACTCTGCTTCCATCGGACATTCCACTGATTTAAATACTCTGACAGTTTGTTCCCGTGACAACAACACTGTCGATTCTTCCTCATCACTGTTATCAGAAGACTGAAAATGTTTTTATCTTAAATCGGGGTTTTCTTCATCATCTGATTCATTTTCAGAGTCAGAGAGAATCAGCATGGCATGATTGTCCATCAGGAAGTAGTCAATCACAACGTTTTCCTATTGATCTTTGTTGACAAACCAATCACAACGTTTTCCTATTGATCTTTGTTGACAAACCAATCACAACGTTTTCCTATTGATCTTTGTTGACAAACCAATCACAACGTTTTCCTATTGATCTTTGTTGATAAACCATCTCATTTAATTATTTTGTATTTATCTAGTTAATTTGTGGCTAAACCATCTTGGCTCTTAAATTAACTATTTTATTTTGTATATACAGATGTTTACAAGTTTTAAGGCACATGAAATTGCACATGTTCCAGAGGGCATTTCTGCCCCCAAAAAAAAAATGTTAGAAAAAATGTGTTTAGATTCAAATGCCTATCCTGTGAAGTAGAGAGAGAGAGAGAGAGAACTCAGAAATGTAGCTACTGTCATTGAACAAAATGTAAAAACATTAGCTAGCTTCAACAGGTGAACATTTACAATGTTCATGGAGGATTAGCCAAAGGCTAAAATTAGCCAGCTAGCTAGCAAAACTTTCCTTGACATTCTTCTCCCTTCAAAAACGTCGCTAATATTGCAAAAGTGAATCAAGAATGCAGGAGAACAGGGACTACACTCTTAAAAAAAGAAGATGCTATCTACAACCTAAAAGGGTTCTTGGCTGTCCCCGTAGGTAAACCCTTTGAAGAACCCTATTTGGTTCCAGGTAGAACCATTTTGGGTTCCGGTAGAACCCTTTTGGGTTCCATGTAGAACATTTCCACAGAGGAATTGAATGTTAATGTGTGTGGTAGTAGTTGTGCACGAGCTATCGATAATCAGAGGACACAAGCATATTGAACGCGTCTTCTAGGGAATCTTTTCACCTTGAGGTTCCTCCAAGAACCATCTATGATAAGAAAGGTTCCCCAGAGGAACTGTCCAAATGAAAAGATTCTTGGAAGAACCTTTTTTACATTTCAAGGTTCCTATTTATGATAAGAAAGGTTCTCCAGAGGAACTGTCCAAATGAAAATATTCTTAGAAGAACCTTTTTTACATATTTTGGTTCCTATTTGAACCACACATTTATGGGGAAAATGGGGGGGAAAATGGTGCCATTTTGAGACAGATGTAGTGTGCTTTCACAAACACATATACTGTAGAGCTGATGGGCACTTGGCAGAGAGACTGTTCTCTGCTCTCTCAATAACTTTCTCTGTTATGTCTCTTTTTTATACCTCCCTCCTACTGGGGGACTGAGTTTTTATTATGTTACCTGTAGCATGCCCCAGAAGAAAGACAAAGAGAAAGGGAAAGAGAGACAGACGTAATGAGGTAGGGAATGCGGGGGAGTTAAGTTAAAATAAGGGAGAAAAGGGAGAAAGGAGAAGAGAGAGAGAAAGAGAAGAGAGAGAGGGGAGAGTAAGAGAGAGGTAAAAAAAAGAATGAGAGAGAGAGAGAGAGAGAGAGAGAGAGAGAGAGAGAGAGAGAGAGAGAGATAGTCATTGTTTTAAACACAGTGAACATCATGTTCTTCACGGACCTCTTCACACACAGTCCCAGCAGACAGTGAGGCTCTGCACTCTGTGAACACCTCTGTCTCTCTCTGTGTGTGCTTCTACACACGCACAGATGCACACATCTTCTAAAAGTGACAGCCTTGGAATAATGCTGACCCAGGTTGGTTAGCCTTGAGTGCCACAACACTGTTAGGACGAGACCACACACACACACACACACACACACACACACACACACACACACACACACACACACACACACACACACACACACACACACACACACACACACACACACACACACACACACACACACACACACACACTCTCTCAATTTCAATTTAAGGGATTAATTGGCATGGGGAACATGTGTTAATGTTAATGGAATAGATAATAAACAGTAACAAATGAACAGTAAACATTATACTCACAAATGTTCCAAAAGAATAAGTACATTTCAAATGTCATATTATATCTACAGTGTATACAGTGTTGTAGTGATGTGCAAATAGTTCTAGGGTGTTAATTCTTCACTGGTTTACCTTTTCTTGTGGCAACAGGTCATACATCTTGCTGCTGTGATGACACACTGTGGTATTTCACCCGGTAGATATGGGAGTTTATCAAAATTGGAGTTGTTTCCTAATGTTTTGTGTAATTTGAGGGAAATATGTGTCTCTAATATACATTACATACATAATACATTGGGCAGGAGGTTAGGAAGTGCAGCTCAGTTTCCACCTCATTTTGTGGGCAGTGAGCACATAGTCTGTCTTCTCTTGAGAGCCAGGTCTGCCTACGGCAGCCTTTCTCAATAGCAAGGCTATGCTCACTGAGTCTGTACATAGTCAAAGCTTTCCTTCATTTTTGATCAGTCACAGTGGTCAGGTATTCTGCCGCTGTGTACTCTCTGTTTAGGGCCAAATAGCATTCTAGTTTGCTCTGTTTTTTTGTTCATACTTTCCAATGTGTCAAATAATTATATTTTTGTTTTCTCATGATTTGATTGGGTCTAATTGTGTTGTTGTCCTGGGGCTCTGTAGGGTGTGTTTTTGTTTGTGAACAGAGCCCCAGGACCAGTTTGCTCAGGGGACTGTTCTCCAAGTAATCTTTCTGTAAGTGATGGCTTTGTTATGAAAGTTTTGGGAATCGCTTCCTTTTAGCTGATTCTAGAATTTAACATCTCTTTTCTGGATTTCGATAATTAGCGGGAATTGGCCTAATTCTGCTCTGCATTCATTATTTGGTGTTTTGTTGTACACTGAGGGTATTTTTTGTAGAATTCTACATGCAATCTCAATTTGGTGTTTGTCCCATTTCGTGAATTCTTGGTTGGTGAGCGGATACCAGACCTCACAGACATAAAGGACAATGGGTTCTATAACTATATTTATATATATATTTATATAACTGATTGATCTTAATCTTAATCAAATTGTATGTTCCTTTTGTTGGCATTGAAGGCCCTTCTTGCCTTTACTCTCAGATCTTTCTTTCTTTTTCATAGCTTTGTGGATGACGCTGGTGTTTAGGCTGAGGTATGTATAGTTTATGTGTGCTCCTGGGCAACGGTGTCTAGCTGGAATTTTGTATTCGTGGTCCTGGCAACTGGACCTTTTTTTGGAAAACTATAATTGTTTTCTTACTGATATTTTTGTCTTACTGGGCCCAGGTTTGACATAATCTGTGCAGAAGATCTAGGGGCCCTCCTTGTAGGCCCTCCTTGGTTGGGTACAGAAGCACCAGATCATCAGTAAACAGTCGACATTTGACTTCAGAATCAAAATCAAAAGTATTTGTCACATACACATGGTTAGCACATGGTTAACAGATGGTTAGCACATGGTTAGCACATGGTTAGCACATGGTTAGCACATGGTTAGCACATGGTTAGCAGATGTTAATGCGAGTGTAGCGAAATGCTAGTAGGGTGAGGCCGGATTCTGCAGACTGTTCTAGTGTCCGAAGAGGATGCCAACTTTAACCACACACTTGTTGTTTGTGCTCCTTCTGTGGCTCAGTTGGTAGAGCATGGCGCTTGTAACGCCAGGGTAGTAGGTTCGATTCCCGGGACCACCCATACGTAGAATGTATGCACACATGACTGTAAGTCGCTTTGGATAAAAGCGTCAACTAAATGGCATATATTATTATTATTATTATTAAATGGATTTTCATAATGTCATATTCTTTTCCGCATTCTATTAATTTGCAAAGGCTTTTTTGATATCAACAAAGCATGAGAAAACTTTGCCTTTGTTTTGGTTTGTCAATTAAGGTGCGCGGGGTGGATACGTGGTCGGTCGTACGGTCATTTGGTAAAAAGCCAACTTGACATTTGCTCAGTAGATTGTTTTCGCTGAGGAATTGTATGAGGCTGCTGTTAATGATATTGCAAAGGATTTGTCCAGGATTTCTGTTGAGGTGATAGTTATTAGGGTCAAATTTGTCTCCACATTGAGCCGATGTCTGAAGTGCTGTTCCATCTTTTTCTGTATTGTATTTCTGTATTGTTTTAGTGATTCACCATAGAATGACAGATTTGTACCTTGTCAGCTCAGGGGTTTGAACTCACAACCTTTCGGTTACTAGTCCAACGCTCTAACCACTAGGCTACGCTGCGGCCCCATAGCGAAGGCGTAGACTCAGGTTCTCTGGGTCTCTATGTTTTTGGTTGGACACATTTCTCAATTTCATTCTTAAGTTCTTGCCTTCTTCAATCATCATTGTTGTTCATTTTCTTAGGTCGTGTGCTAGACATTTTTAGATTTGATAGGCAAGTTGAAAGGTAAAATATACCGTATAGGTTTTCTACTGCCGAGTTTACATCTTCCCTATTACAGTGAAACATTTCCTGCAGGAAGTTGTCTAAAGGGGACTTGTTGTTGACTAGTTGCTTTTTGGTAGTCTCTCTCTCACACACCCCTGGACATGATACTGCAGGGGCACAAATTTCACTGGGGACATGCCTCCCCCGCCACATTCTGAAATTGCATATTTCTCTCTCTCTCTCTAGTCGTCCTCCATCACTGTAATCTTTTCCTTAGGTCAGACCTGGGTAGATGACTGTTCTTTCAGCTCAGTGATCACACTTGATTCAACCAATCAATTAATCAATGAGTTTAATCAGGTGTTGAAATCAAGTCCTCACAATGTTAGCTGGAAGGTCTGCAGGCTGTTGTACCAGGCCAACTCTAACGCATCTTATTGGACTATAATCAACCAATCATCGTCATTAAGTTTGATTAAATTCACCCGGATTAGGGTGTATCAGATGAGAGCCTTGCTGCTCTGTGTGTGTGTGTGTGTGTGTGTGTGTGTGTGTGTGTGTGTGTGTGTGTGTGTGTGTGTGTGTGTGTGTGTGTGTGTGTGTGTGTGTGTGTGTGTGTGTGTGTGTGTGTGTGTGTGTGTGTGGCCCATCTCAGTACTAGGTGAGCCTGTGAGGCTTTGATGTGATCTGGCACCATCACACACACACAGGTGAGCACACACACACACACACACACATCACACACACACACACACACACACACACACACACACTTACTCACATTCCCTCACTGTGTCTGTAGCTATGTTAATCAGCTTAGCTAAGGTCATTGTGCCTCTGGAGCCAAGGGCCCGGCTGGGGAAAAGAGAAGGCCATGGACAAAGACTCACTCAGGGACCCATGTGACCTGTGTCAAGGACAGAGGGCCAGCCTGCCAGGCAGTTAGTCAGCCAGCTAGTCAATCAGATTGATAGCCAGTCAGCCAATAGAGAACCATAAATCCAGCATAGGCTGCTAACCAATAGAGAACCATAAATCCAGCATAGGCTGCTAACCAATAGAGAACCATAAATCCAGCATAGGCTGTCAGCCAATAGAGAACCATAAATCCAGCATAGGCTGCTAGCCAATAGAGAACCATAAATCCAGCATAGGCTGCTAACCAATAGAGAACCATAAATCCAGCATAGGCTGCTAACCAATAGAGAACCATAAATCCAACATAGGCTGTCAGCCAATAGAGAACCATAAATCCAGCATAGGCTGCTAACCAATAGAGAACCATAAATCCAGCATAGGCTGCTAACCAATAGAGAACCATAAATCCAGCATAGGCTGCTAACCAATAGAGAACCATAAATCCAGCATAGGCTGCTAGCCAATAGAGAACCATAAATCCAGCATAGGCTGCTAACCAATAGAGAACCATAAATCCAGCATAGGCTGCTAACCAATAGAGAACCATAAATCCAGCATAGGCTGTCAGCCAATAGAGAACCATAAATCCAGCATAGGCTGCTAACCAATAGAGAACCATAAATCCAGCATAGGCTGCTAACCAATAGAGAACCATAAATCCAGCATAGGCTGCTAACCAATAGAGAACCATAAATCCAGCATAGGCTGTCAGCCAATAGAGAACCATAAATCCAGCATAGGCTGCTAACCAATAGAGAACCATAAATCCAGCATAGGCTGCTAACCAATAGAGAACCATAAATCCAGCATAGGCTATCAACCAATAGAGAACCATAAATCCAGCATAGGCTGCTAACCAATAGAGAACCATAAATCCAGCATAGGCTGAACCATAAATCCAGCAACCAATAGAGAACCATAAATAAATCAACCCAGCATAGGCTGTCAGCCAATAGAGAACCATAAATCCAGCATAGGCTGCTAACCAATAGAGAACCATAAATCCAGCATAGGCTGCTAACCAATAGAGAACCATAAATCCAGCATAGGCTGCTAACCAATAGAGAACCATAAATCCAGCATAGGCTGCTAACCAATAGAGAACCATAAATCCAGCATAGGCTGTCAACCAATAGAGAACCATAAATCCAGCATAGGCTGCTAACCAATAGAGAACCATAAATCCAGCATAGGCTGCTAACCAATAGAGAACCATAAATCCAGCATAGGCTGCTAACCAATAGAGAACCATAAATCCAGCATAGGCTGCTAACCAATAGAGAACCATAAATCCAGCATAGGCTGTCAACCAATAGAGAACCATAAATCCAGCATAGGCTGCTAACCAATAGAGAACCATAAATCCAGCATAGGCTGCTAACCAATAGAGAACCATAAATCCAGCATAGGCTGCTAACCAATAGAGAACCATAAATCCAGCATAGGCTGCTAACCAATAGAGAACCATAAATCCAGCATAGGCTGCTAACCAATAGAGAACCATAAATCCAGCATAGGCTGTCAACCAATAGAGAACCATAAATCCAGCATAGGCTGCTAACCAATAGAGAACCATAAATCCAGCATAGGCTGTCACCAATAGAGAACCATAAATCCAGCATAGGCTGCTAACCAATAGAGAACCATAAATCCAGCATAGGCTGCTAACCAATAGAGAACCATAAATCCAGCATAGGCTGCTAGCCAATAGAGAACCATAAATCCAGCATAGGCTGCTAACCAATAGAGAACCATAAATCCAGCATAGGCTGCTAACCAATAGAGAACCATAAATCCAGCATAGGCTGCTAACCAATAGAGAACCATAAATCCAGCATAGGCTGCTAACCAATAGAGAACCATAAATCCAGCATAGGCTGCTAACCAATAGAGAACCATAAATCCAGCATAGGCTGCTAACCAATAGAGAACCATAAATCCAGCATAGGCTGCTAACCAATAGAGAACCATAAATCCAGCATAGGCTGCTAACCAATAGAGAACCATAAATCCAGCATAGGCTGTCAACCAATAGAGAACCATAAATCCAGCATAGGCTGCTAACCAATAGAGAACCATAAATCCAGCATAGGCTGCTAACCAATAGAGAACCATAAATCCAGCATAGGCTGTCAGCCAATAGAGAACCATAAATCCAGCATAGGCTGCTAACCAATAGAGAGAACCATAAATCCAGCATAGGCTGCTAACCAATACAGAACCATAAATCCAGCATAGGCTGCTAACCAATAGAGAACCATAAATCCAGCATAGGCTGCTAAAGCCAATAGAGAACCATAAATCCAGCATAGGCTGCTAACCAATAGAGAACCATAAATCCAGCATAGGCTGCTAACCAATAGAGAACCATAAATCCAGCATAGGCTGTCAGCCAATAGAGAACCATAAATCCAGCATAGGCTGCTAACCAATAGAGAACCATAAATCCAGCATAGGCTGCTAACCAATAGAGAACCATAAATCCAGCATAGGCTGCTAACCAATAGAGAACCATAAATCCAGCATAGGCTGTCAGCCAATAGAGAACCATAAATCCAGCATAGGCTGCTAACCAATAGAGAACCATAAATCCAGCATAGGCTGCTAACCAATAGAGAACCATAAATCCAGCATAGGCTATCAACCAATAGAGAACCATAAATCCAGCATAGGCTGCTAACCAATAGAGAACCATAAATCCAGCATAGGCTGTCAGCCAATAGAGAACCATAAATCCAGCATAGGCTGCTAACCAATAGAGAACCATAAATCCAGCATAGGCTGCTAACCAATAGAGAACCATAACCAATAGAGAACCATAAATCCAGCATAGGCTGCTAACCAATAGAGAACCATAAATCCAGCATAGGCTGTCAACCAATAGAGAACCATAAATCCAGCATAGGCTGCTAACCAATAGAGAACCATAAATCCAGCATAGGCTGTCAACCAATAGAGAACCATAAATCCAGCATAGGCTGCTAACCAATAGAGAACCATAAATCCAGCATAGGCTGCTAACCAATAAATCCAGAACCATAAATCCAGCATAGGCTGCTAACCAATAGAGAACCATAAATCCAGCATAGGCTGCTAACCAATAGAGAACCATAAATCCAGCATAGGCTGCAACAGTCAGCCAATAGAGAACCATAAATCCAGCATAGGCTGCTAACCAATAGAGAACCATAAATCCAGCATAGGCTGCTAGCCAATAGAGAACCATAAATCCAGCATAGGCTGCTAACCAATAGAGAACCATAAATCCAGCATAGGCTGCTAACCAATAGAGAACCATAAATCCAGCATAGGCTGCTAACCAATAGAGAACCATAAATCCAGCATAGGCCAGCAGCCAATAGAGAACCATAAATCCAGCATAGGCTGTCAGCCAATAGAGAACCATAAATCCAGCATAGGCTCAGCCAATAGAGAACCATAAATCCAGCATAGGCTGCTAACCAATAGAGAACCATAAATCCAGCATAGGCTGCTAACCAATAGAGAACCATAAATCCAGCATAGGCTGCTAGCCAATAGAGAACCATAAATCCAGCATAGGCTGCTAACCAATAGAGAACCATAAATCCAGCATAGGCTGCTAACCAATAGAGAACCATAAATCCAACCATAAATCCAGCATAGGCTGCTAACCAATAGAGAACCATAAATCCAGCATAGGCTGCTAACCAATAGAGAACCATAAATCCAGCATAGGCTGCTAACCAATAGAGAACCATAAATCCAGCATAGGCTGCTAACCAATAGAGAACCATAAATCCAGCATAGGCTGCTAACCAATAGAGAACCATAAATCCAGCATAGGCTGCTAACCAATAGAGAACCATAAATCCAGCATAGGCTGTCAGCCAATAGAGAACCATAAATCCAGCATAGGCTGCTAACCAATAGAGAACCATAAATCCAGCATAGGCTGCTAACCAATAGAGAACCATAAATCCAGCATAGGCTGCTAACCAATAGAGAACCATAAATCCAGCATAGGCTGCTAACCAATAGAGAACCATAAATCCAGCATAGGCTGCTAACCAATAGAGAACCATAAATCCAGCATAGGCTGCTAACCAATAGAGAACCATAAATCCAGCATAGGCTGCTAACCAATAGAGAACCATAAATCCAGCATAGGCTGCTAACCAATAGAGAACCATAAATCCAGCATAGGCTGTCACCAATAGAGAACCATAAATCCAGCATAGGCTGCTAACCAATAGAGAACCATAAATCCAGCATAGGCTGCTAACCAATAGAGAACCATAAATCCAGCATAGGCTGCTAACCAATAGAGAACCATAAATCCAGCATAGGCTGCTAACCAATAGAGAACCATAAATCCAGCATAGGCTGCTAACCAATAGAGAACCATAAATCCAGCATAGGCTGTCAACCAATAGAGAACCATAAATCCAGCATAGGCTGCTAACCAATAGAGAACCATAAATCCAGCATAGGCTGCTAACCAATAGAGAACCATAAATCCAGCATAGGCTGTCAACCAATAGAGAACCATAAATCCAGCATAGGCTGCTAACCAATAGAGAACCATAAATCCAGCATAGGCTGCTAACCAATAGAGAACCATAAATCCAGCATAGGCTGCTAACCAATAGAGAGACCATAAATCCAGCATACCATAAATCCAGCATAGGCTGTCGCCAATAGAGAACCATAAATCCAGCATAGGCTGCTAGCCAATAGAGAACCATAAATCCAGCATAGGCTGCTAACCAATAGAGAACCATAAATCCAGCATAGGCTGTCAGCCAATCAATAGAGAACCATAAATCCAGCATAGGCTGCTAACCAATAGAGAACCATAAATCCAGCATAGGCCAGCATAGGCTGCTAAAACCAATAGAGAACCATAAATCCAGCATAGGCTGCTAACCAATAGAGAACCATAAATCCAGCATAGGCTGCTAACCAATAGAGAACCATAAATCCAGCATAGGCTGCTAACCAATAGAGAACCATAAATCCAGCATAGGCTCTAACCAATAGAGAACCATAAATCCAGCAACCAATAGAGAACCATAAATCCAGCATAGGCTGTCAGCCAATAGAGAACCATAAATCCAGCATAGGCTGCTAGCCAATAGAGAACCATAAATCCAGCATAGGCTGCTAACCAATAGAGAACCATAAACCATAAATCCAGCATAGGCTGTCAGCCAATAGAGAGAACCACAAATCCAGCATAGGCTGCTAGCCAATAGAGAACCATGAATCCAGCATAGGCTGCTAACCAATAGAGAACCATAAATCCAGCATAGGCTGCAACCAATAGAGAACCATAAATCCAGCATAGGCTGCTCATTCTCGTCCTCTCCAATAGAGAACCATAAATCCAGCATAGGCTGCTAACCAATAGAGAACCATCTCCAGCATAGGCTGCACCAATAGAGAACCATAAATCCCATAGGCTGCTAACCAATAGAGAACCATAAATCCAGCATAGGCTGTCAACCAATAGAGAACCATAAATCCAGCATAGGCTGCTAACCAATAGAGAACCATAAATCCAGCAGGCTCTAGCCAATAGAGAACCATAAATCCAACATAGGCTGCTCCAATAGAGAACCATAAATCCAGCATAGGCTGCTAGCCAATAGAGAACCATAAATCCAGCATAGGCTGTCAGCCAATAGAGAACCATAAATCCAGCATAGGCTGCTAACCAATAGAGAACCATAAATCCAGCATAGGCTGCTCAACCAATAGAGAACCATAAATCCAGCATAGGCTGCTAACCAATAGAGAACCATAAATCCAGCATAGGCTGCTAACCAATAGAGAACCATAAATCCAGCATTAGGCTGTCAACCAATAGAGAACCATAAATCCAGCATAGGCTGCTAGCCAATAGAAAACCGTAAATCCAGCATAGGCTGCTAGCCAATAGAGAACCATAAATCCAGCATAGGCTGCTAACCAATAGAGAACCATAAATCCAGCATAGGCTGTCAGCCAATAGAGAACCATAAATCCAGCATAGGCTGCTAGCCCTAGAGAACCATAAATCCCAGCATCTAATAGAGAACCATAAATCCTGCTAACCAATAGAGAACCATAAATCCAGCATAGGCTCTCAGCCAATAGAGAACCATAAATCCAGCATAGGCTGCTCCAATAGAGAACCATAAATCCAGCATAGGCTGTCAGCCAATAGAGAACCATAAATCCAGCATAGGCTGCTAGCCAATAGAGAACCATAAATCCAGCATAGGCTGCTAACCAATAGAGAACCATAAATCCAGCATAGGCTGTCAGCCAATAGAGAACCATAAATCCAGCATAGGCTGCTCAGCCAATAGAGAACCATAAATCCAGCATAGGCTGCTAACCAATAGAGAACCATAAATCCAGCATTCTCCTAGGCTGTCAGCCAATAGAGAACCATAAATCCAGCATAGGCTGCTAACCAATAGAGAACCATAAATCCAGCATAGGCTGCTAGAGAACCAATAGATAGAACCATAAATCCAGCATAGGCTGCTAACCAATAGAGAACCATAAATCCAGCATAGGCTGCAGCCAATAGAGAACCATAAATCCAGGCATAGGCTGAGAACCATAAATCCAGCCAATAGAGAACCATAAATCCAGCATAGGCTGCTAACCAATAGAGAACCATAAATCCAGCATAGGCTGCTAACCAATAGAGAACCATAAATCCAGCATAGGCTGCAGCCAATAGAGAACCATAAATCCAGCATAGGCTGCTAACCAATAGAGAACCATAAATCCAGCATAGGCTGCTAACCAATAGAGAACCATAAATCCAGCATAGGCTGCTAACCAATAGAGAACCATAAATCCAGCATAGGCTGCTAGCCAATAGAGAACCATAAATCCAGCATAGGCTGCTAACCAATAGAGAACCATAAATCCAGCATAGGCTGCTAGCCAATAGAGAACCATAAATCCAGCATAGGCTGCTAACCAATAGAGAACCATAAATCCAGCATAGGCTGCTAACCAATAGAGAACCATAAATCCAGCATAGGCTGCTAACCAATAGAGAACCATAAATCCAGCATAGGCTGCTAACCAATAGAGAACCATAAATCCAGCATAGGCTGCTAACCAATAGAGAACCATAAATCCAGCATAGGCTGCTAACCAATAGAGAACCATAAATCCAGCATAGGCTGCTAAACCAATAGCTGAATAGAGAACCATAAATCCAGGCTGCATAGGCTGCTAACCAATAGAGAACCATAAATCCAGCATAGGCCAGTCAGCCAATAGAGAACCATAAATCCAGCATAGGCTGCTAACCAATAGAGAACCATAAATCCAGCATAGGCTGCCTAAAGCCAATAGAGAACCATAAATCCAGCATAGGCTGCTAACCAATAGAGAACCATAAATCCAGCATAGGCTGCTAACCAATAGAGAACCATAAATCCAGCATAGGCTGCTAACCAACTAGTTGCAGGATTATTGTCTGACACACTTCACACGCTCTTCAGGCTCTCCAAGGGACAAGGATGGGGTGGGGGGGGGTCCATACTCCATTCCACAGGATCAGAGCTGATCTCCCGGTCTGACAGGAGGAGTGGGCCAGCTTTCCTGTCTTGTCTCCTGTTTTAGGGAGAAGAATGGAGATATTGATCTGACATATTGACTCCTGTTTCAGGGAGAGCGTGGATGAGAGGAGAGGGAGAGCATGGATGAGAGGAGAGAAGGAGAGCTTGGGCTTGGGAAGCTCTTCCTCTCTCCTCTCTTCCAAGCTCTCCCTCTCTCCTCTCACCCATGCGCTCCCTCTCTCCTCTCACCCACACTCTCCCTCTATCCTGTCATCCAAGCTCTGCCTCTCCTCTCATCCACACTCTCCCTTTCATCCTCCATTCTCCTCTCCTCATTCTTCTCTCCTCATTCTCCTCTCTTCATTCTCCTCTCCTCATTCTCCTCTCCTCATTCTCCTCTCCTCATTCTCTCCTCATTCTCCTCTCTTCATTCTCCTCATTATCTCCTCATTCTCCTCTCCTCATTCTCCTCATTCTCCTCTCCTCTCCTCTCCTCATTCTCCTCTCCTCATTCTCCTCTCCTCATTCTCCTCTCCTCATTCTCTCCTCATTCTCCTCATTCTCCTCTCTTCATTCTCCTCTCCTCATTCTCCTCATTCTCCTCATCTCTCCTCTCCTCATTCTCCTCTCTTCATTCTCCTCTCCTCATTCTCCTCATTCTCCTCACTCTTCTCTCCTCATTCTCCTCTCCTCATTCTCCTCTCCTCATTCTCCTCTCCTCCTCATTCTCCTCATTCTCCCTCTCTTTCTCTCATTCTCTCCTCATTCTTCTCATTCTCCTTCTCCTCTCCTCATTCTCCTCTCCTCATTCTCCTCTCCTCATTCTCCTCATTCTCCTCATTCTCCTCATTCTCCTCTCCTCATTCTCCCTCATTCTCCTCTCCTCATTCTCCTCATTCTCCTCTCCTCATTCTCCTCTCCTCATTCTCCTCCTCATTCTCTCTCCTCATTCTCCTCTCCTCATTCTCGTCATTCCCTCCTCATTCTCCTCTCCTCATTCTTGTCATTCCCTCCTCATTCTCCTCTCCTCATTCTCCTCTCCTCATTCTCCTCTCCTCATCTCCTCTCATTCTCCTCTCCTCATTCTCCTCTCCTCATTCTCGTCATTCCCTCCTCATTCTCCTCTCCTCATTCTCCTCTCCTCATTCTCCTCTCCTCATTCTCCTCATTCATTCTCCTCTCCTCATTCTCCTCTCCTCATTCTCCTCTCCTCATTCTCTCCTCATTCTCCTCATTCTCCTCTCCTCATTCTCTCCTCTCCTCATTCTCCTCTCCTCATTCTCTCTCCTCATTCTTCTCCTCTTTCTCCTCATTCTCTCATTCTCTCCTCATTCTCCTCTCCTCTCATTCTTCTCCCTCTCCTCATTCTCTCCTCATTCTCCTCATTCTCCTCTCATTCTCCTCTCCTCATTCTCCTCTCCTCATTCTCCTCTCCTCATTCTCCCTCATTCTCCTCATTCTCCTCTCCTCATTCTCCTCTCCTCATTCTCCTCTCCTCATTCTCCTCTCCTTCTCCTCATTCTCCTCATTCTCCTCATTCTCCTTCCTCTCTCCTCATTCTCCTCATTCTCCTCTCCTCATTCTCCCTCTCCTCATTCTCCTCTCCTCATTCTCTCTCTCTCTCTCCTCTCCATTCTCTCCTCATTCTCTCCTCATTTCTCTCATTCTCCTCTCATTCTCCTCTCCTCATTCTCTCATTCATTCTCCTCATTCTCCTCTCCTCATTCTCCTCTCATTCTCTTTCATTCCTCTCCTCATTCTCCTCATTCTCCTCTCTCCTCATTCTCCTCCTCTCCTCATTTCTCCTCTCTCCTCATTCTCCTCTCCTCATTCTCCTCTCCTCATTCTCTCCTCATTCTCCTCTCCTCATTCTCCTCTCCTCATTCTCCTCTCCTCATTCTCCTCTCCTCATTCTCCTCTCCTCATTCTCCCTCCTCATTCTCCTCTCCTCATTCTCCTCTCCTCATTCTCTCCTCATTCTCCTCTCCTCATTCCCTCCTCATTCTCCTCTCCTCATTCTCCTCTCTTCATTCTCCTCTCCTCATTCTCCTCATTCTCCTCTCCTCATTCTCCTCATTCTCCTCTCCTCATTCTCCTCTCCGTCTTCATTCTCTCATCATTCTCTCTTTCATTCCTCTCCTCATTCTCCTCATTCTCATTCTCCCTCCTCATCATTCTCCTGCCAGTCTCAGCCTAATTCATTCTCCTCTCGTCTTTCTCATCATTTATTTCTCCTCTCCTCAGATTATCCTCTCCTCATTCCCTGTCTCGGAGCCTAATTAACATTCTTTTCCCCTTAATTTGCCATGGTCTCTACCATAAGTTTCAGCTCCAGCCCCAGCCCACCACCCACCCAGCCAGTCCTCTGGCAGGCTGGATACAACCTCTCCCTTGGGTCTGGGATTACTGGCAGAGCCCCATAACAGCTGGCTCTGGTCCTGCTAAAGATGTTTTAAGTGAACTCGTCTCGTCACAATAAATCCCAACCTAAATAGCGTGTCATCTTTTTTGTGTGTGTGTTTAATTGCTTCTCTCTGTATCATTGAGTAGGGCCAGGAAGTAAGTAGTTCACTGTTAGTTTACACCTGTTGTTTACCAAACATCTGACAAATACATTGTATTTTCTCAAGTACTTTGGTTGTTTGCTTTGGCCTGTCTGGAGTCCCAGATGGGTTCTGTACTTCCCACTTTTGGATTGTCTCCATAGCAACAGGCTCAACCAAGCACACATAAAGCATTTGCAATGATTTGACATAATATTTGAAGCAAGGTCTGGTGTCGGTGACTCTGAATGATGTATCACTGCTGGGCCAGTGGCTCTCTTCTTAACCCTGTAAACTGGTCTGGTGTTGGTGACTCTGAATGATGTATCACTGCTGGGCCAGTGGCTCTCTTCTTAACCCTGTAAACTGGTCTGGTGTTGGTGACTCTGAATGATGTATCACTGCTGGGCCAGTGGCTCTCTTCTTAACCCTGTAAACTGGTCTGGTGTCGGTGACTCTGAATGATGTATCACTGCTGGGCCAGTGGCTCTCTTCTTAACCCTGTAAACTGGTCTGGTGTTGGTGACTCTGAATGATGTATCACTGCTGGGCCAGTGGCTCTCTTCTTAACCCTGTAAACTGGTCTGGTGTCGGTGACTCTGAATGATGTATCACTGCTGGGCCAGTGGCTCTCTTCTTGACCCTGTAAACTGGTCTGTTGTTGGTGAATCTGAATGATGTATCATTGCTGGGCCAGTGGCTCTCTTCTTGACCCTGTAAACTGGTCTGTTGTTGGTAACTCTGAATGATGTATCATTGCTGGGCCAGTGGCTCTCTTCTTAACCCTGTAAACTGGTCTGGTGTTGGTGAATCTGAATGGTGTATCACTGCTGGGCCAGTGGCTCTCTTCTTAACCCTGTAAACTGGTCTGGTGTCGGTGACTCTGAATGATGTATCACTGCTGGGCCAGTGGCTCTCTTCTTAACCCTGTAAACTGGTCTGGTGTTGGTGACTCTGAATGATGTATCATTGCTGGGCCAGTGGCTCTCTTCTTAACCCTGTAAACTGGACAGACAGGAGAGACAGACAGGTTTTCTCCTCCCCAGACAGCCAGACAGGTTTTCTCCTCCAGACAGAGAGACAGACAGGTTTTCTCCTCCAGACAGAGAGACAGACAGGTTTTCTCCTCCCCAGACAGCCAGACAGGTTTTCTCCTCCAGACAGAGAGACAGGCAGGTTTTCTCTTCCCCAGACAGCCAGACAGGTTTTCTCCTCCCCAGACAGACAGACAGGTTTTCTCCTCCCCTGACAGACAGACAGGTTTTCTCCTCCCCTGACAGACAGACAGGTTTTCTCCTCCCCAGACAGCCAGACAGGGTTTCTCCTCCCCTGACAGCCAGACAGGTTTTCTCCTCCCCTGACAGACAGACAGGGTTTTCTCCTCCCCAGACAGCCAGACAGGGTTTCTCCTCCCCTGACAGCCAGACAGGTTTTCTCCTCCCCTGACAGACAGACAGGTTTTCTCCTCCCCAGACAGCCAGACAGGTTTTCTCCTCCCCAGACAGACAGACAGGTTTTCTCCTCCCCTGACAGCCAGACAGGTTTTCTCCTCCCCTGACAGCCAGACAGGTTTTCTCCTCCCCTGACAGCCAGACAGGTTTTCTCCTCCCCTGACAGACAGACAGGTTTTCTCCTCCAGACAGAGAGACAGGCAGGTTTTCTCCTCCAGACAGAGACAGACAGGTTTTCTCCTCCAGACAGAGAGACAGACAGGTTTTCTCCTCCCCAGACAGCCAGACAGGTTTTCTCCTCCAGACAGAGAGACAGGCAGGTTTTCTCCTCCCCAGACAGCCAGACAGGTTTTCTCCTCCCCAGACAGACAGACAGGTTTTCTCCTCCCCTGACAGCCAGACAGGTTTTCTCCTCCCCTGACAGCCAGACAGGGTTTTTCCTCCCCTGACAGACAGACAGGTTTTCTCCTCCCCTGACAGACAGACAGGGTTTTCTCCTCCCCAGACAGCCAGACAGGTTTTCTCCTCCCCTGACAGCCAGACAGGGTTTCTCCTCCCCTGACAGCCAGACAGGTTTTCTCCTCCCCAGACAGCCAGACAGGTTTTCTCCTCCCGTGACAGACATACAGGTTTTCTCCTCCCCTGACAGACAGACAGGTTTTCTCCTCCCCTGACAGACAGACAGGTTTTCTCCTCCCCAGACAGACAGACAGGTTTTCTCCTCCCCTGACAGCCAGACAGGTTTTCTCCTCCCCTGACAGCCAGACAGGGTTTCTCCTCCCCTGACAGACAGACAGGTTTTCTCCTCCCCTGACAGACAGACAGGTTTTCTCCTCCCCTGACAGCCAGACAGGTTTTCTCCTCCCCTGACAGCCAGACAGGTTTTCTCCTCCCCTGACAGACAGACAGGTTTTCTCCTCCCCAGACAGACAGACAGGTTTTCTCCTCCCCAGACAGCCAGACAGGTTTTCTCCTCCAGACAGCCAGACAGGTTTTCTCCTCCCCAGACAGAGAGACAGGTTTTCTCCTCCCCAGACAGACAGACAGGTTTTCTCCTCCCCAGACAGCCAGACAGGTTTTCTCCTCCAGACAGCCAGACAGGTTTTCTCCTCCCCAGACAGAGAGACAGGGTTTCTCCTCCCCTGACAGCCAGACAGGTTTTCTCCTCCCCAGACAGACAGACAGGGTTTCTCCTCCCCTGACAGCCAGACAGGTTTTCTCCTCCCCAGACAGACAGACAGGGTTTCTCCTCCCCTGACAGCCAGACAGGGTTTCTCCTCCCCTGACAGCCAGACAGGGTTTCTCCTCCCCTGACAGCCAGACAGGTTTTCTCCTCCCCAGACAGCCAGACAGGGTTTCTCCTCCCCAGACAGAGAGACAGGGTTTCTCCTCCCCTGACAGCCAGACAGGTTTTCTCCTCCCCAGACAGCCAGACAGGTTTTCTCCTCCCCTGACAGCCAGACAGGTTTTCTCCTCCCCTGACAGCCAGACAGGTTTTCTCCTCCCCTGACAGCCAGACAGGTTTTCTCCTCCCCAGACAGCCAGACAGGTTTTCTCCTCCCCTGACAGCCAGACAGGTTTTCTCCTCCCCTGACAGCCAGACAGGGTTTCTCCTCCCCAGACAGAGAGACAGGGTTTCTCCTCCCCTGACAGCCAGACAGGTTTTCTCCTCCCCAGACAGCCAGACAGGTTTTCTCCTCCCCAGACAGCCAGACAGGTTTTCTCCTCCCCTGACAGCCAGACAGGTTTTCTCCTCCCCTGACAGCCAGACAGGTTTTCTCCTCCCCAGACAGCCAGACAGGGTTTCTCCTCCCCAGACAGCCAGACAGGTTTTCTCCTCCCCAGACAGACAGACAGGTTTTCTCTTCCCCAGACAGACAGACAGGTTTTCTCCTCCCCAGACAGACAGACAGGTTTTCCTCTCCAGACACACAGGCAAGCTAGGTCCGTAGTGGAATACGGTATGTTAGACTATGTGGGATTGAGATTAGATCAGGCATCCCGATCTAAATACTGTTTTTAACCCCCAGAATGGTCAGATGCTAAAACAAATGATTTTCACAATCAGAAGGCATTACAACTCGGCAAGCACAGAATATGTAATCCTTCTCACCCCCCTTAAAATATTTAGATGCACTATTGTAAAGTGGCTGTTCCACTGGATGTCATAAGGTGAATGCACCAATTTGTAAGTCGCTCTGGATAAGAGCGTCTGCTAAATGACTTAAATGTAAATGTAAATGTAAATGTCCCAAAGCACACCCTATTCTCTATATAATGCACCAATTTTGACAAGACCCTTATGGGGATCCCGCCCATATGTAGGGACTAGGGTGCCCACAGTGATTCATCCCTCCTGATTTAGCCTGGTTGTGTTATTAATTCAATATGTATTTATTCTGTTTATTCACATGGCAGGACTGATGAGACCTCAGCCTTTAATCTGGGCTCAATAGAGTCAGAGACAATGTTGGGATTGGGTGAAGTGACGCACTACATCCCCCAAGGGTAGCCTCGTTGGTGTGTGTGTGTGTGTGTGTGTGTGTGTGTGTGTGTGTGTGTGTGTGTGTGTGTGTGTGTGTGTGTGTGTGTGTGTGTGTGTGTGTGTGTGTGTGTGTGTGTGTGTGTGTGTGTGTGTGTGTGTGTGTGTGTGTGTGTGTGTGTGTGTTTGAACCCATTCATACATTAATGCCTGCATGCATGTTCTCGTCCGTGTGTGTGTGTGCGATCATGTTGTGTGTGTGTGTGTGCGATCATGCTGTGTGTGTGTGTGTGCGATCATGCTGTGTGTGTGTGTGTGTGTGTGTGTGTGTGTGTGTGTGTGTGTGTGTGTGTGTGCGATCATGCTGTGTGTGTGTGTGTGATGTGCTGTGTGTGTGTGTGCTGTGTGTGTGTGTGTGTGTGTGTGTGTGTGTGTGTGTGTGTGTGTGTGTGTGTGTGTGTGTGTGTGTGTGTGTGTGTGTGTGTGTGTGTGTGTGTGTGTGTGCGATCATGCTGTGTGTGTGTGCGATCATGCTGTGTGTGTGTGTGTGTGTGAGATCAAGCTGTGTGTGTGATCATGCTGTGTGTGTGTGTGTGTGTGTGTGTGTGTGTGTGTGTGTGTGTGTGTGTGTGTGTGTGTGTGTGTGTGTGTGTGTGTGTGTATGTGTGTGTATATGTGTGTGTGTGTGTGTATATGTGTGTGTGTGTGTATATGTGTGTGTGTGTGTGCGATCTCTTGTCTCATCATTTGAAGACAGCCAGTCACAATCACAGTGGTTGCTGAGGTTTTTCAAAGCCCAGAGATATCACATGGGGTCTGCTTAATTTCAATGTCTGCATTTAAACCCAGACCTCACCGTTCTTCCCTATTGCTTCAAAGACCACAGATCTGCAACTCTGTTATCACACTGGTTCTGCTAACTAAGCATCTCAAATGCACCCTATTCCCCTATGGGCTTTGGTCAAAAGTCATGCACTATAAATGCAATAGTCTGCAATTTGGGACATAGACTAACTCCTGAGGTGAACCCTTCTGTCTGTCTGTCCTGTCCTGGTCCTGTCCTGTCCTGTCTGTCTGTCTGTCTGTCTGTCTGTCTGTCTGTCTGTCTGTCTAGGGCTGGGGGATGAGACCAGTATAGTGCAGGGTCAGGGCTGTAGGGCTGTAGGGCTGTAGGGCTGTAGGGCTGGGGGATGAGACCAGTATAGTACAGGGTCAGGGCTGTAGGGCTGTAGGGCTGTAGGGCTGTAGGGCTGGGGGATGAGACCAGTATAGTACAGGGTCAGGGCTGTAGGGCTGTAGGGCTGTAGGGCTGTAGGGCTGTAGGGCTGGGGGGTGAGACCAGTATAGTACAGGGTCAGGGCTGTAGGGCTGTTGGGCTGTAGGGCTGTAGGGCTGTAGGGCTGTAGGGCTGTAGGGCTGGGGGATGAGACCAGTATAGTATAGGGTCAGGGCTGTAGGGCTGTAGGGCTGTAGGGCTGTAGGGCTGGGGGATGAGACCAGTATAGTATAGGGTCAGGGCTGTAGGGCTGTAGGGCTGTAGGGCTGTAGGGCTGTAGGGCTGGGGGATGAGACCAGTATAGTATAGGGTCAGGGCTGTAGGGCTGTAGGGCTGGGGGATGAGACCAGTATAGTATAGGGTCAGGGCTGTAGGGCTGTAGGGCTGTAGGGCTGTAGGGCTGGGGGCTGAGACCAGTATAGTACAGGGCTGTAGGGCTGTAGGGCTGTAGGGCTGTAGGGCTGTAGGGCTGGGGGATGAGACCAGTATAGTATAGGGTCAGGGCTGTAGGGCTGTAGGGCTGTAGGGCTGTAGGGCTGGGGGATGAGACCAGTATAGTACAGTGTTAGGATACCTTTTCTGTAGGGCTGTAGGGCTGTAGGGCTGTAGGGCTGTAGGGCTGGGGGATGAGACCAGTATAGTACAGGGTTAGGGCTGTAGGGCTGTAGGGCTGTAGGGCTGTAGGGCTGGGGGAAGAGACCAGTATAGTACAGGGTTAGGGCTGTAAGGGCTGTAGGGCTGTAGGGCTGTAGGGCTGTAGGGATGTAGGGCTGGGGGAAGAGACCAGTATAGTACAGGGTTAGGGCTGTAGGGCTGTAGGACTGTAGGGCTGTAGGGCTGGGGATGAGACCAGTATAGTACAGGGTTAGGGCTGTAGGGCTGTAGGGCTGTAGGGCTGGGGCTGAGACCAGTATAGTACAGGGTCAGGGCTGTAAAAGGGCTGATAGGGCTGTAGGGCTGTAGGGCTGTTGGGCTGTAGGGCTGTATGGCTGTAGGGCTGGGGATGAGACCAGTATAGTATAGGGTCAGGGCTGTAGGGCTGTAGGGCTGCAGGGCTGTAGGGCTGGGGATGAGACCAGTATAGTATAGGGTCAGGGCTGTAGGGCTGTAGGGCTGGGGGATGAGACCAGTATGTAAGTATAGGGTCAGGGCTGTAGGGCTGTAGGGCTGTAGGGCTGTAGGGCTGGGGGATGAGACCAGTATAGTATAGGGTCAGGGCTGTAGGGCTGTAGGGCTGGGGGATGAGACCAATATAGTATAGGGTCAGGGCTGTAGGGCTGTAGGGCTGTAGGGCTGTAGGGCTGGGGGATGAGACCAGTATAGTATAGGGTCAGGGCTGTAGGGCTGTAGGGCTGTAGGGCTGTAGGGCTGGGGGATGAGTCTCTATAGAACTTTGATGAGCCCAACAGGCTCTGAGCTCTGATACTGTACCTTTTCAGTGAAATGTTTGCCAGGGACACTATACAGGGCAGTGTTTCCCAAACTTGGTCCCGGGGACCCAAAGGGGTGCATGGATTTACCATCAAGCTTTGATGATTTGAATCAGCTGTGTAGTACCAGGGCAAAGAATACAACGTCCTTGAGATCCCCACTACCAAGAATAAAACGCCCTTGAGATCCCCAGTACCAAGAATAAAACGCCCTTGAGATCCCCAGTACCAAGAATAAAGCACCCTTGAGATCCCCAGTACCAAGAATAAAACACCCTTGAGATCCCCAGTACCAAGAATAAAACACCCTTGAGATCCCCAGTACCAAGAATAAAACGCCCTTGAGATCCCCACTACCAAGAATAAAACGCCCTTGAGATCCCCACTACCAAGAATAAAACGCCCTTGAGATCCCCAGTACCAAGAATAAAACGCCCTTGAGATCCCCACTACCAAGAATAAAACGCCCTTGAGATCCCCACTACCAAGAATAAAACGCCCTTGAGATCCCCAGTACCAAGAATAAAACGCCCTTGAGATCCCCAGTACCAAGAATAAAGCACCCTTGAGATCCCCAGTACCAAGAATAAAACACCCTTGAGATCCCCAGTACCAAGAATAAAACACCCTTGAGATCCCCAGTACCAAGAATAAAACACCCTTGAGATCCCCACTACCAAGAATAAAACGCCCTTGAGATCCCCAGTACCAAGAATAAAACGTCCTTGAGATCCCCACTACCAAGAATAAAACGTCCTTGAGATCCCCACTACCAAGAATACAACGTCCTTGAGATCCCCACTACCAAGAAAACAACGTCCTTGAGATCCCCACTACCAAGAATACAACGTCCTTGAGATCCCCACTACCAAGAATACAACGTCCTTGAGATCCCCACTACAAAGAATAAAACGCCCTTGAGATCCCCACTACCGAGAATAAAACGTCCTTGAGATCCCCACTACCAAGAATACAACGTCCTTGAGATCCCCACTACCAAGAATAAAACGTCCTTGAGATGGGCTGTTGTCCCACTACTGTAAGAATAAAACGTCCTGTGAGATCTGTTTTCCCACTGACTGTAACTGTGATGCTGAATAAAACGTCCTTGATGCTGATCCCCACTACCTGATTGGGCTGTTGTCAATAAAACTGTGATGCTGATTGGGCTGTTGAGATCCCGTTGGTGACTACCAAGAATACAACGTCTGTAACTGTGAGATCCCCACTACCTGTGAAGAATACAACGTTGGTGACCTTGATGCTGATCCCCACTACCAAGAATAAAACGTCCTGTGAGATCCCCACTACCAAGAATACAACGTCCTTGAGATCCCCACTACCGAGAATAAAACGTCCTTGAGATCCAGAGCGTTGGTGACACTACCAAGAATACAACGCTGTTGAGATCCCCACTGGGCCAAGAATAAAACGTCCTTGAGATCCCCACTACCAAGAATACAACGTCCTTGAGATCCCCACTACCGAGAATAAAACGTCCTTGAGATCCCCACTCTACCAAGAATACAACGTCCTTGAGATCCCCACTACCAAGTTTGGGAGAAAAAAAAAATATTGGATAAAAATTGAGACTCTAGACCTAGATGACTGTATATCATATACTGTTTTTGAGGAAAGTAATTCTGCTTTGAAAGTTGATCAACTTTGTAATCTCACTATTGATAAAAAACGTCTTTCAATGTTTTTGGTGACTGTAACTGATGCTGATTGGGCTGTTGTCATGTTATTCCGCAGCGTTGTTGACTGTAACTGTGATGCTGATTGGGCTGTTGTCATGTCTATAAGCCTAGCCCCGTGATCTCTTTGGGGGTTGATCCGAGTGTTCTGTACTAACTGTGATGCTGATTGGGCTGTTGTCATGCACCCAGAGCGTCAACTGTGACTAACTGTGATGCTGATTACTGTTGTCATGTTATCCAGAGCGTTGGTGCTGTAAGATGCTGATTGGGCTGTTGTCATGTTATCCAGAGCGTTGGTGACCACTGTGATGCTGATTGGGCTGTTGTCATGTTATCCAGAGCGTTGGTGACTGTAACTGTGATGCTGATTGGGCTGTTGTCATGTTATCCAGAGCGTTGGTGACTGTAACTGTGATGCTGATTGGGCTGTTGTCATGTTATCCAGAGCGTTGGTGACTGTAACTGTGATGCTGATTGGGCTGTTGTCATGTTATCCAGAGCGTTGGTGACTGTAACTGTGATGCTGATTGGGCTGTTGTCATGTTATCCAGAGCGTTGGTGACTGTAACTGTGATGCTGATTGGGCTGTTGTCATGTTATCCAGAGCGTTGGTGACTGTAACTGTGATGCTGATTGGGCTGTTGTCATGTTATCCAGAGCGTTGGTGACTGTAACTGTGATGCTGATTGGGCTGTTGTCATGTTATCCAGAGCGTTGGTGACTGTGACTGTTGTGATGCTGATTGGGCTGTTGGGTCATGTTATCCAGAGCGTTGGTGACTGTAACTGTGATGCTGATTGGGCTGTTGTCATGTTATCCAGAGCGTTGGTGACTGTAACTGTGATGCTGATTGGGCTGTTTTCATGTTATCCAGAGCGTTGGTGACTGTAACTGTGATGCTGATTGGGCTGTTGTCATGTTATCCAGAGCGTTGGTGACTGTAACTGTGATGCTGATTGGGCTGTTGTCATGTTATCCAGAGCGTTGGTGACTGTGACTGTAACTGTGATGCTGATTGGGCTGTTGTCATGTTATCCAGAGCGTTGGTGACTGTAACTGTGATGCTGATTGGGCTGTTTTCATGTTATCCAGAGCGTTGGTGACTGTAACTGTGATGCTGATTGGGCTGTTGTCATGTTATGTTATCCAGAGCGTTGGTGACTGTAACTGTGATGCTGATTGGGCTGTTGTCATGTTATCCAGAGCGTTGGTGACTGTAACTGTGATGCTGATTGGGCTGTTTTCATGTTATCCAGAGCGTTGGTGACTGTAACTGTGATGCTGATTGGGCTGTTGTCATGTTATCCAGAGCGTTGGTGACTGTAACTGTGATGCTGATTGGGCTGTTTTCATGTTATCCAGAGCGTTGGTGACTGTAACTGTGATGCTGATTGGGCTGTTGTCATGTTATCCAGAGCGTTGGTGACTGTAACTGTGATGCTGATTGGGCTGTTTTCATGTTATCCAGAGCGTTGGTGACTGTAACTGTGATGCTGATTGGGCTGTTGTCATGTTATCCAGAGCGTTGGTGACTGTAACTGTGATGCTGATTGGGCTGTTGTCATGTTATCCAGAGCGTTGGTGACTGTAACTGTGATGCTGATTGGGCTGTTTTCATGTTATCCAGAGCGTTGGTGACTGTAACTGTGATGCTGATTGGGCTGTTGTCATGTTATCCAGAGCGTTGGTGACTGTAACTGTGATGCTGATTGGGCTGTTGTCATGTTATCCAGAGCGTTGGTGACTGTAACTGTGATGCTGATTGGGCTGTTGTCATGTTATCCAGAGCGTTGGTGACTGTAACTGTGATGCTGATTGGGCTGTTTTCATGTTATCCAGAGCGTTGGTGACTGTAACTGTGATGCTGATTGGGCTGTTTTCATGTTATCCAGAGCGTTGGTGACTGTAACTGTGATGCTGATTGGGCTGTTGTCATGTTATCCAGAGCGTTGGTGACTGTAACTGTGATGCTGATTGGGCTGTTGTCATGTTATCCAGAGCGTTGGTGACTGTAACTGTGATGCTGATTGGGCTGTTTTCATGTTATAACCAGAGCGTTGTCATGTGACTGTAACTGTGATGCTGATTGGGCTGTTGTCATGTTATCCAGAGCGTTGGTGACTGTAACTGTGATGCTGATTGGGCTGTTGTCATGTTATCCAGAGCGTTGGTGACTGTAACTGTGATGCTGATTGGGCTGTTTTCATGTTATCCAGAGCATTGGTGACTGTAACTGTGATGCTGATTGGGCTGTTGTCATGTTATCCAGAGGCCTGTAGGGCTGTAGGGCTGTAGGGCTGTAGGGCTGTAGGGCTGGGGGATGAGTCTCTATAGAACTTTGATGAGCCCAACAGGCTCTGAGCTCTGATACTGTACCTTTTCAGTGAAATGTTTGCCAGGGACACTATACAGTAACTGTAACTGTGATGCTGATTGGGCTGTTGTCATGTTATCCAGAGCGTTGGTGACTGTAACTGTGATGCAACAATTGAATTACTCTCTGTTGCCGACGTTTACTGACACCGTAACGTATTCAACAGATGTTGAGCATTCGTTTTAGAGTATTTCGTTAACAGAAATGTAGCTAGATAGCTAGCTAGAATAAACAATGAATCCCAACGCATGACGTAACGTTAGTTAGCGAGCCAGCTAACGTTACCTAGCTAGCTAACAGTACACTAACTTGAAATGAAAATACTAGATGTGCGTAATATCTGAAAATGTAGCTAGCTAGACTATCTTACCCACATGCATCATGGTTGGACACTTCTCCTGTCTGATGTCATGCAAGGTTGCCCTTAGTTTGAAGATGTAATCCAGATATATGTTTTCTCCATTTCCTTAGCTATCATACTCGAATTCCACTGGTTTTCCAACTCGGTCCTCCAGAAAGTAGAGAGCATACACAATAGCTCGCTAACAGTACACTTTAACTTGACATTAGGTTTATGCAGTTTTACTACGTGACACGATTACCTAAACATACTGACCAGCTCCAATAGACAGACACGTACTATAATGGCAGACCAATCCGAAATCATCTCTCGGCATGTCCAGCCCACTCATTATCTCAGCCAATCCTGGATAGTTGGAAGGTTCCCCCCTTTTTCTAATGCTAAAGCAACGGGGCTCGTAATTTAATAATTTTATTCTTATTCACAGAAGGCATACAAGTGAAATATTAACAAATGAATGTGCACATGTTCGAGAAGGTATTTCTGCCATAAAAAGCATAATGATATATATATTTTTTAAATTACGTTTGGGAAGTATCCATTAAATTTCCCTGCAGACTATTGTCGAGCCCTATCAGGGTACAACACACTTCCTTAGTGACCTGCGTTCACATGGAACCAAGCCCAACCCTCGTCCTAATAGTAATTCCCATAATCCCCTCTGATGACGATGTCACCACGTCTAGTGGGACGGAAATAACCGAGCCGGTTCCGTAGCGTTGGCGTCGTCTGGCACGGCATCATGGAAGTGTGATTGCTGTGACGATTGGGAGGACATCATGACTACAGTTAACAAATTAGTAGGGCTCTCAGGGATGAGGCAGATTAGGGATGATAGTGGACTCAGCTGTGTGTGTGTGTGTGCACGCGTGTGTGCGCGCGTGTGTGTGTACATGTGTATGTGAAGAGGTATAAGGGTGTGACACCGCTGGGGAAGAATAAGGGTGTGACACCGCTGGGGAAGAATAAGGGTGTGACACCGCTGGGGAAGAATAAGGGTGTGACACCGCTGGGGAAGAATAGGGGTGTGACACCGCTGGGGAAGAATAGGGGTGTGACACCGCTGGGGAAGAATAAGGGTGTGACACCGCTGGGGAAGAATAAGGGTGTGACACCGCTGGGGAAGAATAGGGTGTGACACCGCTGGGGAA
>NC_068424.1:4947825-4957825 GCF_023373465.1 Oncorhynchus keta | reverse complement strand
TCTACTTGCACATTCATCTTCTGCATATCTATCACTCCCCATGTTTAAGTGTTAAACTGTAATTATTTCACCACTACGGTCTATTCATTTCCTTTCCTCCCTAATCTTACTACATTTGCACACACTGGATATAGACTTTATGTTTGTTTTACTCCATGTTTTACTCCATGTGTAACTCTGTGTTGTTGTTTACTCCATGTGTAACTCTGTGTTGTTGTTTACTCCATGTGTAACTCTGTGTTGTTGTTTACTCCATGTGTAACTCTGTGTTGTTGTTTACTCCATGTGTAACTCTGTGTTGTTGTTTACTCCATGTGTAACTCTGTGTTGTTGTTTACTCCATGTGTAACTCTGTGTTGTTGTTTATTCCATGTGTAACTCTGTGTTGTTGTTGTTTACTCCATGTGTAACTCTGTGTTGTTGTTTATTCCATGTGTAACTCTGTGTTGTTGTTTACTCCATGTGTAACTCTGTGTTGTTGTTTACTCCATGTGTAACTCTGTGTTGTTGTTTATTCCATGTGTAACTCTGTGTTGTTGTTTACTCCATGTGTAACTCTGTGTTGTTGTTTACTCCATGTTTTACTCCATGTGTAACTCTGTGTTGTTGTTTATTCCATGTGTAACTCTGTGTTGTTGTTTACTCCATGTTTTACTCCATGTGTAACTCTGTGTTGTTGTTTATTCCATGTGTAACTCTGTGTTGTTGTTTACTCCATGTGTAACTCTGTGTTGTTGTTTACTCCATGTGTAACTCTGTGTTGTTGTTTACTCCATGTGTAACTCTGTGTTGTTGTTTATTCCATGTGTAACTCTGTGTTGTTGTTTACTCCATGTGTAACTCTGTGTTGTTGTTTATTCCATGTGTAACTCTGTGTTGTTGTTTACTCCATGTTTTACTCCATGTGTAACTCTGTGTTGTTGTTTACTCCATGTGTAACTCTGTGTTGTTGTTTACTCCATGTGTAACTCTGTGTTGTTGTTTATTCCATGTGTAACTCTGTGTTGTTGTTTACTCCATGTGTAACTCTGTGTTGTTGTTTACTCCATGTTTTACTCCATGTATAACTCTGTGTTGTTGTTTACTCCATGTGTAACTCTGTGTTGTTGTTTACTCCATGTGTAACTCTGTGTTGTTGTTTACTCCATGTTTTACTCCATGTGTAACTCTGTGTTGTTGTTTACTCCATGTGTAACTCTGTGTTGTTGTTTACTCCATGTGTAACTCTGTGTTGTTGTTTACTCCATGTGTAACTCTGTGTTGTTTTTTACTCCATGTGTAACTCTGTGTTGTTGTTTACTCCATGTGTAACTCTGTGTTGTTGTTTACTCCATGTGTAACTCTGTGTTGTTGTTTACTCAATGTGTAACTCTGTGTTGTTGTTTACTCCATGTGTAACTCTGTGTTGTTGTTTACTCCATGTGTAACTCTGTGTTGTTGTTTACTCCATGTGTAACTCTGTGTTGTTGTTTACTCCATGTGTAACTCTGTGTTGTTGTTTACTCCATGTGTAACTCTGTGTTGTTGTTTACTCCATGTGTAACTCTGTGTTGTTGTTTTGTGTCTCACTGCTTTGCTTTATCTTGGCCAGGTCGCAGTTGTAAATGAGAACTTGTTCTCAACTAGCCTACCTGGTTAAATAAAGGTGTTCTCAACTAGCCTACCTGGTTAAATAAAGGTGTTCTCAACTAGCCTACCTGGTTAAATAAAGGTGTTCTCAACTAGCCTACCTGGTTAAATAAAGGTGTTCTCAACTAGCCTGCCTGGTTAAATAAAGGTGTTCTCTACTAGCCTACCTGGTTAAATAAAGGTGTTGTCAACTAGCCTACCTGGTTAAATAAAGGTGTTCTCAACTAGCCTACCTGGTTAAATAAAGGTGTTCTCAACTAGTCTACCTGGTTAAATAAAGGTGTTCTCAACTAGCCTACCTGGTTAAATAAAGGTGTTCTCAACTAGCCTACCTGGTTAAATAAATGTGTTCTCAACTAGCCTACCTGGTTAAATAAAGGTGTTCTCAACTAGCCTACCTGGTTAAATAAAGGTGTTCTCATCTAGCCTACCTGGTTAAATAAAGGTGTTCTCAACTAGCCTACCTGGTTAAATAAAGGTGTTCTCAACTAGCCTACCTGGTTAAATAAAGGTGTTCTCATCTAGCCTACCTGGTTAAATAAAGGTGTTCTCAATAAAGGTGTTCTCAGCCTACCTGGTTAAATAAATGTGTTCTCAACTAGCCAACCTGGTTAAATAAAGGTGTTCTCAACTAGCCTACCTGGTTAAATAAAGGTGTTCTCAACTAGCCTACCTGGTTAAATAAAGGTGTTCTCAACTAGCCAACCTGGTTAAATAAAGGTGTTCTCAACTAGCCTACCTGGTTAAATAAAGGTGTTCTCAACTAGCCAACCTGGTTAAATAAAGGTGTTCTCAACTAGCCTACCTGGTTAAATAAAGGTGCAATAAATGAATAAAAAATAAAAAGTAACAGAGAGGCAGGCAGACACTGACTGAAGAGGAGAAAATAGCAGACAGGTCATCGAAGGAGCTCAACCACATTATGCAGCTTCATCAGATTATTTAATGGAATACAAATGTAGACAAAGTATCAGAGAGGAGGCCTACGTACCACACCCTATTCCATACATAGTGCCCTACTGTTGACTAGATCCTTATGGGGAGGTGGCGCCCTACTGTTGACTAGATCCTTATGGGGAGGTAGTGCCCTACTGTTGACTAGATCCTTATGGGGAGGTGGCGCCCTACTGTTGACCAGATCCTTATGGGGAGGTAGTGCCCTACTGTTGACTAGATCCTTATGGGGAGGTAGTGCCCTACTGTTGACTAGATCCTTATGGGGAGGTAGTGCCCTACTGTTGACTAGATCCTTATGGGGAGGTAGTGCCCTACTGTTGACTAGATCCTTATGGGGAGGTAGTGCCCTACTGTTGACCAGATCCTTATGGGGAGGTAGTGCCCTACTGTTGACTAGATCCTTATGGGGAGGTAGTGCCCTACTGTTGACCAGATCCTTATGGGGAGGTAGTGCCCTACTGTTGACTAGATCCTTATGGGGAGGTAGTGCCCTACTGTTGACTAGATCCTTATGGGGAGGTAGTGCACTACTGTTGACCAGATCCTTATGGGGAGGTAGTGCCCTACTGTTGACCAGATCCTTATGGGGAGGTAGTGCCCTACTGTTGACCAGATCCTTATGGGGAGGTAGTGCCCTACTGTTGACTAGATCCTTATGGGGGAGGTAGTGCCCTACTGTTGACTAGATCCTTATGGGGAGGTAGTTATGTTGACCAGATCCTTAGGTAGTGCCCTACTGTTGACCTGATCCTTATGGGGAGGTAGTGCCCTACTGTTGACTAGATCCTTATGGGGAGGTAGTGCCCTACTGTTGACCAGATCCTTAAGGGGAGGTAGTGCCCTACTGTTGAACTTATGGGAGCCCTACGGGCCTCTATATAGTGCCGACGAGATTAAAATATGTTTTATTTGACGTCACACAGTACTTGAAGAATTGAAAAACAGGACAGAGCGGCACGCGATGGATTGAAAACTGTGTGTGTGTATCCATGCCCCCTGTGTATGTGACTGTGTGATACAGAAAATAGTTCCGTAGTCAATCCCCACCTGCCTGATGGGATCATTTGTTCAGCAGAGAAAATCCATGAAGGATGAATCAGTCACTGGGTGCATCTCAAATGATACCCTACTCACTATGTAGTGCACTACCTCCCCATAAGGATCTAGTCAACAGTAGGGCACTAACCCCCCATAAGGATCTAGTCAACAGTAGGGCACTACCTCCCCATAAGGATCTGGTCAACAGTAGTGCACTACCTCCCCATAAGGATCTTGTTCAACAGTAATCCACTACCTCCCCATGGGTGGATCTAGTCACTCACAGTAGTGCACTACCTCCCCATAAGGATCTGGTCAACAGTAGGGCACTACCTCCCCATAAGGATCTAGTCAACAGTAGTGCACTACCTCCCCATAAGTATTAATCTAGTCAAGAGTAGGGCACTACCTCCCCATAAGGATCTGTCAAGAGTAGGGATATTACTATAGGAATATGTAGTATATTATTCATACAGTAATGTAGTATAGCATTACCATAGGAATATGTAGTATATTATTGCTATAGTATTTGAAGTGTAGCATTATTATAGTAATGTATAATATTATTATAGTCATGTATAGCATTAATACAGCAATGCATAATATATATGTAGGATCAGTATCGTATTAATATAGTAATGTATAGTATTAATATAGTAATGTATAATATTAATACAGTCATGTATAATAGTAATATAATATCGCATAGTATTAATATAATATTGCATAGTATTCATATAATATTGTGTAGTATTAATATGACATTATATAGTATTAATATAGTAATGTATAGTATTAATGTAATATTGTACAATATTAATACAATATTATATAGTATAAATATAGTAATGCATAGTATTAATATAAGATTGTATAGTAATAATATAGTAATGTATGGTATTAATACATGAATATATTAATATGTGGTATATATTTTTATATAGTAATGTATAGTGTAATATAATATTACAATAATATTGTTGAAGTAATGTTACGGTTTTCTTCCGTTGAAGGAGAGTCGGACCAAAATGCAGCGTGGGTAATACGATACATCTTTAATGAAGGAAAAAACACGAACAATACAAAACCAACAAACGGAATGTGAAAACCTATACAGCCTATCTGGTGACAACCTATACAGCCTATCTGGTGACAACTAACACAGAGACAGGAACAATCACCCACGAAACACTCAAACAATATGGCTGCCTAAATATGGTTCCCAATCAGAGACCACGATAATCACCTGCCTCTGATTAAGAACCGCCTCAGGCAACCATAGACTTTCCTAGACAACCCTACTCAGCCACAATCCCAATACCTACTAAAACCCCAATACAAAAACACACCACAAAATAAACCCATGTCACACCCTGGCCTGACCAAATAAAGAAAGAAAATACAAAATACTAACACCAAGGCGTGACAGAACACCCCCCCCCCCCAAGTTGCGGACTCCCGGCCGCACACCTAAACCCATAGGGGAGGGTGCGGGTGGGTGTCTGTCCACGGTGGCGGCTCCGGCTCGGGACGTGGACCCCACTCCAACCAAGTCTTAGTCCCCCTGTAACGCATCCTATGATTGGCGACCCTCGCCTCCGACCTTGGCCTCATAACCCTCACCAAGGACCCCACTGGACTGAGGGGCAGCTCGGGACTGAGGTAGAAGCTCGGGACTGAGGGGAAGCTTGGGACTGAGGGGAAGCTCGGGACTGAGGGGAAGCTCGGGACTGAGGTAGAAGCTCGGGACTGAGGGGAAGCTTGGGACTGAGGGGAAGCTCGGGACTGAGGGGAAGCTCGGGACTGAGGGGAAGCTCGGAACTGAGGGGAAGCTCGGGACTGAGGGGAAGCTCGGGACTGAGGGGAAGCTCAGCACTGAGGGGAAGCTCAGCACTGAGAGGAAGCTCAGCCCTGAGAGGAAGCTCAGCCCTGAGAGGAAGCCCAGTACTGAGAGGAAGCCCAGTACTGAGAGGGAGCTCAGGCAGGTAGTTGGCTCAGGCAGATCCTGGCGAGCTGGTGGTTCTGGCAGATCCTGGCTGACTGGCGGGTCCTGGCTGACTGGCGGATCTGGAAGATCCTGGCTGACTGGCGGATCTGGAAGATCATGGCTGACTGGTGGATCCTGGCTGACTGACGGCTCTAGCAGCTTTGGCTGCTCCATGCAGACTGGCAGCTCTGGCTGCTCCATGCAGACTGGCAGCTCTGGCTGCTCCATGCAGACTGGCTGCTCCATGCAGACTTGCAGCTCTGGCTGCGTTGAACAGGCAGGAGACTCCGGCAGCGCTGGAGAGAATGAAGGCTCTGGCAGCGCTAAACAGGCGGGAGACTCCGGCAGCGCTGGAGAGGAGGAAGGCTCTGGTAGCTCTAAACAGGCGGGAGACTCCGACAGCGCAAAACAGGCTGGAGAGTCTGACAGCGCTGGAGAGGAGAAAGGCTCTGGCAGCGCTGAACAGGCGAGGCGCACTGAAGGCCTGGTGCGTGGTGCTGGCACTGGTGGTACTGGGCCGAGGACACACACAGGAAGCCTGGTGCGAGGAGCTGCCACCGGAGGACTGGTGTGTGAAGGTGGCACAGGATGGACCGGACCGTGAAGGCGTACTGGAGAGCCTGAGAGCAGGACTGGCACAGGACGTGCAAGGCTAGGGAGGTCCACAGGAGGCCTGGTGCGTGAGACTGGCACAATCTTCACCAGCCGACTAACACGCACCTCAGGACGAGTATGGAGCGCTGACCCAGTTGCCATCAAATCCCCGACACGCTCCGTCGGGCGAATATCTTGCATACTACGCCAAATCAACTGCTCTCTCTCTTCACTCTCCTCCAATTCCATTAACAACTCCTTGAGTGTCTCCTCATCTCCCATCTGTTCACTCTCCTCCATTCTGTCCAATAATTCCTTGACCCTCTCAGACTCAGCCCTCAGCTTCGCCGATAGCTCCGATAACATCCATGGCTCCTTACGGTAAACAGGGGTAGTTGTCTCATGTCTGAACCCTGACTCTGCCACACTCTCCCTGAACCCCCCAATACATTTTTGGGGCTGACTCTCGGTCTTCCGTCCGCGCCGCCATGCTTGCTTCGCCAACTCCATTCTCCGATAACCTGCTTCGCACTGCTCCAGCGAATCCCAGGCGGGCTCCGGCACTCTCTCTGGGTCGACCGCCCACCTGTCTATTTCCTCCCAAGTCGTATACTCTAAACTTCGTAGCTCCTGCTGCCGCTGTCTGTCACCACGCCGCTTGGTCCTGGTGTGGTGGGTGATTCTGTTACGGTTTTCGTCCGTCGAAGGAGAGTCGGACCAAAATGCAGCGTGGTTAGTTCGATACATCTTTAATGAAGGAAAAAACACGAACAATACAAAAACAACAAACGGAATGTGAAAACCTATACAGCCTATCTGGTGACAACTAACACAGAGACAGGAACAATCACCCACGAAACACTCAAACAATATGGCTGCCTAAAATATGGTTCCCAATCAGAGACCACGATAATCACCTGCCTCTGATTAAGAACCGCCTCAGGCAACCATAGACTTTCCTAGACAACCCTACTCAGCCACAATCCCAATACCTACTAAAACCCCAATACAAAAACACACCACAAAATAAACCCATGTCACACCCTGGCCTGACCAAATAAATAAAGAAAACACAAAATACTAAGACCAAGGCGTGACAAGTAATGTATAGAATTACTATAAGAATGTATAGTATCAATATAATAATGTATACTATTACTGTATTAATATAGTAATGTACAGTGTAATAATGTATATTATTAATGTAGTATGTATCGTATAATAGTAATATAATAATGTATAGTATTAACATAATGATGTATATTATTCATGTAGTAAGGCATAGTATTCATATAGTACCCTGTAGCATTAATACAGTAATGTATAGTTTAATAATAATATAATAATGTATATTATTCATGTAGTAAGGCATAGTATTCATATAGTACCCTGTAGCATTAATACAGTAATGTATAGTTTAATAATAATATAATAATGTATATTATTCATGTAGTATTCATGTAGTAAGGCATAGTATTCATAATAATGTATAATAATACAATGTACATTATTATTGTAATATATTGTATTAATATAATAATGTGTAGTATTCATTTAATAACGTATAGTATTCATTTAATAATTTACATTATTATTGTAATATATTGTATTAATATAATAATGTATAGTATTCATTTAATAATCTATATTATTATTGTAATATATTGTATTAATATAATAATGTGTAGTATTCATTTAATAATCTATATTATTATTGTAATATATTGTATTAATATAGTAATGTATAGTATTCATTTAATAATCTATATTATTATTGTAATATATTGTATTAATATAGTAATGTAAAATATTAATATAATAATGTATAGTATTCATTTAATAATGTATAGTATTCATTTAATAATCTATATTATTATTGTAATGTATTGTATTAATATAATAATGTATAGTATTCATTTAATAATGTATAGTATTCATTTAATAATCTATATTATTATTGTAATATATTGTATTAATATAATAATGTGTAGTATTCATTTAATAATTTACATTATTATTGTAATATATTGTATTAATATAATAATGTGTAGTATTCATTTAATAATTTACATTATTATTGTAATATATTGTATTAATATAATAATGTATAGTATTCATTTAATAATTTATATTATTATTGTAATATATTGTATTAATATAGTAATGTATAGTATTCATTTAATAATTTATATTATTATTGTAATATATTGTATTAATATAATAATGTGTAGTATTCATTTAACAATGTATATTATTATTGTAATATATTGTATTAATATAGTAATGTATAATTTTAATATAATAATGTATAGTATTCATTTAATAACGTATAGTATTCATTTAATAATTTATAATATTATTGTAATATATTGTATTAATATAGTAATGTATGATATTAATTTGATAATGTATAGTATTCATTTAATAATCTATATTATTATTGAAATATATTGTATTAATATAGTAATGTATAGTATTCATTTAATAATCTATATTATTATTGTAATATATTGTATTAATATAATAATGTATAGTATTCATTTAATAATCTATATTATTATTGTAATATATTGTATTAATATAGTAATGTATAATATTAATATAATAATGTATAGTATTCATTTAATAATGTATAGTATTCATTTAATAATCTATATTATTATTGAAATATATTGTATTAATGTAGTAATGTATAATATTAATATACTAATGTATAGTATTCATTTAATAATCTATATTATTATTGAAATATATTGTATTAATATAGTAATGTATAATATTAATATAATAATGTATAGTATTCATTTAATAATGTATAGTATTCATTTAATAATCTATATTATTATTGAAATATATTGTATTAATATAGTAATGTATAATATTAATATAATAATGTATAGTATTCATTTAATAACGTATAGTATTCATTTAATAATTTATAATATTATTGTAATATATTGTATTAATATAGTAATGTATGATATTAATATGATAATGTATAGTATTCATTTAATAATCTATATTATTATTGTAATATATATTATTTATATAGTAACGTAAAATATAGTATTACTATATTAATGTATAATATTAATATGATAATATACAGTATTCATTTAATAATCTATATTAATATTGTAATATATATTATTTATATAGTAATGTAAAATATAGTATTACTATATTAATGTATAATATTAATATGATAATGTATAGTATTCATTTAATAATCTATATTATTATTGTAATATATATTATTTATATAGTCATGTAAAATATAGTATTACTATATTAATGTATAATATTAAAATAGTAATGCATAGTAGTACTATAGTAATGTATAGTATTATGTAATTTAATATGATAGACTTATTGTAAAGCCAGTCAGCAGAGTTTTTCATGAAAGATGAAATGTTAAACATGCCGTAAACATGAATGAAATGTTAAACATTGGCCTGCGTCTGTCACATGCTTTGGAACCTTATTCTCCAATCGTTTTGTTCTAAACAGAACCATTATTTGTTCTGTTCTGTTCCACTGTTCCGACAAGCAAAATAAAGTTCTGGTTGTTTGAATCAACAACAAACAACAACAAAAAAAAACGACCAGTTTAAATCGTTCCTTCCTGTTCCTTTTAAAGCCTCTGAATTTGTTTCTTCTTCACATTTAGCTCTACATTAAAAACGACTTTGTCAATCGTCAGTGTGGATAGAGTTATGGAGGGGACAAACTATAGACCAGTGAGTTGTTTACATACGTAATGGAAAGGCAAGCGTTGGGCGCCAGATGCAACTG
>NC_068424.1:4877825-4942825 GCF_023373465.1 Oncorhynchus keta | reverse complement strand
AGGTAGGCTAGTTGAGAACACCTTTATTTAACCAGGTAGGCTAGTTGAGAACACCTTTATTTAACCAGGTAGGCTGGTTGAGAACAAGTTCTCATTTACAATTGCTACCTGGCCAAGATAAAGCAAAGCAGTTCGACAGATACAACGACACAGATTTACACATGGAGTAAACAAACATACAGTCAATAATACAGTATAAACAAGTCTATATACAATGTGTACAAATGAGAAAAGATAAGGGAGGTAAAGGCAATTTATCTCAGAAATACAGATAGCACTATACACAGCCGCCACAGTATTTATCTCAGGAATACAGATAGCACTATACACAGCCATCACAGTATTTATCTCAGGAATACAGATAGCACTATACACAGCCATCACAGTTATTATCTCAGGAATACAGATAGCACAATACACAGCCATCACAGTATGTATCTCAGGAATACAGATAGCACTATACACAGCCATCACAGTATTTATCTCAGAAATACAGATAGCACTATACACAGCCATCACAGTATTTATCTCAGGAATACAGATAGCACTATACACAGCCATCACAGTATGTATCTCAGGAATACAGATAGCACTATACACAGCCATCACAGTATTTATCTCAGGAATACAGATAGCACTATACACAGCCATCACAGTTATTATCTCAGGAATACAGATAGCACTATACACAGCCATCACAGTATTTATCTCAGGAATACAGATAGCACTATACACAGCCATCACAGTATTTATCTCAGGAATACAGATAGCACTATACACAGCCGTCACAGTATTTATCTCAGGAATACAGATAGCACTATACACAGCCGTCACAGTATTTATCTCAGGAATACAGATAGCACTATACACAGCCATCACAGTATTTATCTCGACTAAATGTCAATCTGTGTTCCCAATGGTACCCTATTCCCTATATAGTGCACTACTTTTGACCAGAGCCCTATGGCACCTTATTCCCTATATAGTGCACTACTTTTTACCAGAGCCCTATGGCTCCCTATCCCCTATACAGTGCACTACTTTAGACCAGAGCCCTATGACACCCTATTCCCTATATAGTGCACTACTTTTGACCAGAGCCCTATGGCTCTATATAGTGCACTACTTTAGACCAGAGCCCTATGGCTCCTATATAGTGCACTACTTTTGACCAGAGCCCTATGGCTCCCTA
Source organism: Oncorhynchus keta (assembly GCF_023373465.1). Taxonomy (NCBI): domain Eukaryota; kingdom Metazoa; phylum Chordata; class Actinopteri; order Salmoniformes; family Salmonidae; genus Oncorhynchus; species Oncorhynchus keta. The sequence continues at coordinate 4,941,633 of NC_068424.1, read as the reverse complement.
TCCCCTATATAGTGCACTACATTAGACCAGAGCCCTATGACACCCTATCCCCTATATAGTGCACTACTTTTGACCAGAGCCCTGGGCACTATGAAGGGAATAGGGTGACAACGTGATATACAGGACTTCACTGTGTTCTCCAGTCATCATTATTAGACGCTTCAAACAGTTTCACACCAGAACTGTTGAACCATAGACCCACAGGAGGAGTTTAGTTCTAGAACACATCACGTCGGTATTTATAGGACAGAACGGAGATGGAGAGAGAGAGAAGTTACCAAGACAACGGTGGGTTCGTACTGGATTGTGTGTGATATACAGGATTTGGGATCTGATTAGATACAGGAGGATAAAGGATAAACACAAGCCTCAATCCAAAATAATAGGCCTCAAACCACATGTCCACTGTCTGCGTGTCTGGGATATTTACAATAATAGGCCTAACTAACATCGTATACTGATTTAACAGTGGCACTATAGTTCCAGTGCTAACATTACACTGCTGATGTAAAAGCTAGTTTCTGGAGGGGGAGACCGTGGTTCAGATCCAACCTGGACATAGAGCAGTTAGTTATGTCCTGTGTCCTAATGGGAGACTGAATATGTTCACAGTCAGCAGTCGTTAGTACCTACCTGGAGCAGTCGTTAGTACCTACCTGGAGCAGTCGTTAGTACCTACCTGGAGAGGTCGTTAGTAACTACCTGGAGAGGTCCTTAGTACCTACCTGGAGCAGTCGTTAGTACCTACCTGGAGCAGTCGTTAGTACCTACCTGGAGAGGTCGTTAGTACCTACCTGGAGCAGTCGTTTGTACCTACCTGGAGCAGTCGTTTGTACCTACCTGGAGCGGTCATTAGTACCTACCTGGAGCAGTCCTTAGTACCTACCTGGAGCAGTCGTTAGTACCTACCTGGAGCAGTCCTTAGTACCTACCTGGAGCAGTCGTTAGTACCTACCTGGAGCAGTCCTTAGTACCTACCTGGAGCAGTCGTTAGTACCTACCTGGAGAGGTCGTTAGTACCTACCTGGAGAGGTCGTTAGTACCTACCTGGAGCAGTCGTTTGTACCTACCTGGAGCAGTACCTACCTGGAGCAGTCCTTAGTACCTACCTGGAGCAGTCGTTAGTACCTACCTGGAGCAGTCGTTAGTACCTACCTGGAGCAGTCGTTAGTACCTACCTGGAGCAGTCGTTAGTACCTACCTGGAGCAGTCGTTAGTACCTACCTGAGAAGTCGTTAGTACCTACCTGGAGCAGTCGTTAGTACCTACCTGGAGCAGTCCTTAGTACCTACCTGGAGCAGTCGTTAGTACCTACCTGGAGCGGTCATTAGTACCTGGAGAGGTTAGTACCTACCTGGAGCAGTCGTTAGTACCTACCTGGAGAGGTCGTTAGTACCTACCTGGAGCAGTCGTTAGTACCTACCTGGAGAGGTTGTTAGTACCTACCTGGAGAAGTCATTAGTACCTACCTGGAGCAGTCGTTAGTACCTACCTGGAGCAGTCCTTAGTACCTACCTGGAGCAGTCCTTAGTACCTACCTTAGTACCTACCTGGAGCAGTCCTTAGTACCTACCTGGAGCAGTCGTTAGTACCTACCTGGAGCAGTCCTTAGTACCTACCTGGAGCAGTCGTTAGTACCTACCTGGAGAGGTCGTTAGTACCTACCTGGAGCAGTCGTTAGTACCTACCTGGAGAGGTCGTTAGTACCTACCTGGAGCAGTCCTTAGTACCTACCTGGAGCGGTCGTTAGTATCTACCTGGAGAGGTCGTTAGTACCTACCTGGAGAGGTCGTTAGTAACTACCTGGAGAGGTCCTTAGTACCTACCTGGAGCAGTCGTTAGTACCTACCTGGAGAGGTTGTTAGTACCTACCTGGAGAGGTCATTAGTACCTACCTGGAGCAGTCGTTAGTACCTACCTGGAGCAGTCCTTAGTACCTACCTGGAGCAGTCCTTAGTACCTACCTGGAGCAGTCCTTAGTACCTACCTGGAGAGGTCATTAGTACCTACCTGGAGCAGTCGTTAGTACCTACCTGGAGAGGTCGTTAGTACCTACCTGGAGCAGTCCTTAGTACCTACCTGGAGAGGTCTTTAGTACCTACCTGGAGCAGTCGTTAGTACCTACCTGGAGCAGTCGTTAGTACCTACCTGGAGCAGTCGTTAGTACCTACCTGGAGCAGTCGTTAGTACCTACCTGGAGCAGTCGTTAGTACCTACCTGGAGCAGTCGTTAGTACCTACCTGGAGAGGTCGTTAGTACCTACCTGGAGAGGTCGTTAGTACCTACCTGGAGAGGTCGTTAGTAACTACCTGGAGAGGTCATTAGTACCTACCTGGAGAGGTCGTTAGTACCTACCCGGAGAGGTCGTTAGTACCTACCTGGAGCAGTCGTTAGTACCTACCTGGAGAGGTCGTTAGTACCTACCTGGAGCAGTCGTTAGTACCTACCTGGAGAGGTCGTTAGTACCTACCTGGAGAAGTCGTTAGTACCTACCTGGAGCAGTCGTTAGTACCTACCTGAGAGAGGAGCGTTAGTACCTACCTGGAGAGGTCGTTAGTACCTACCTGGAGCAGTCGTTAGTACCTACCTGTAGCAGTCTTTATTACCTACCTGGAGAGGTCGTTAGTACCTACCTGGAGAGGTCGTTAGTACCTACCTGGAGCAGTCGTTAGTACCTACCTGGAGAGGTCGTTAGTACCTACCTGGAGCAGTCGTTAGTACCTACCTGGAGAGGTCGTTAGTACCTACCTGAGAGGTCGTTAGTACCTACCTGGAGCAGTCGTTAGTACCTACCTGGAGAGGTCGTTAGTACCTACCTGGAGAGGTCGTTAGTACCTACCTGGAGAGGTCGTTAGTACCTACCTGAGCAGTCGTTAGTACCTACCTGGAGAGGTCGTTAGTACCTACCTGTAGCAGTCTTTATTACCTACCTGGAGAGGTCGTTAGTACCTACCTGGAGCAGTCGTTAGTACCTACCTGGAGAGGTCGTTAGTACCTACCTGTAGCAGTCTTTATTACCTACCTGGAGAGGTCGTTAGTACCTACCTGGAGAGGTCGTTAGTACCTACCTGGAGAGGTCGTTAGTACCTACCTGGAGCAGTCGTTAGTACCTACCTGGAGAGGTCGTTAGTACCTACCTGGAGAGGTCGTTAGTACCTACCTGGAGCAGTCGTTAGTACCTACCTGGAGAGGTCGTTAGTACCTACCTGGAGCAGTCGTTAGTACCTACCTGGAGAGGTCGTTAGTACCTACCTGGAGCAGTCGTTAGTACCTACCTGGAGAGGTCGTTAGTACCTACCTGGAGTCTTTATTACCTACCTGGAGAGGTCGTTAGTACCTACCTGGAGAGGTCGTTAGTACCTACCTGTAGCAGTCTTTATTACCTACCTGGAGAGGTCGTTAGTACCTACCTGGAGAGGTCGTTAGTACCTACCTGGAGAGGTCGTTATTACCTACCTGGAGTCTTTATTACCTACCAGGTCGTTAGTACCTACCTGGAGAGTCGTTAGTACCTACCTGAGAGGAGGTCAGTCTTTATTACCTTGGAGAGTACCTACCTGGAGAGGTCGTTAGTACCTATTACCTACCTGGAGAGGTCGTTAGTACCTACCTGGAGCAGTCGTTAGTACCTACCTGGAGAGGTCGTTAGTACCTACCTGTAGCAGTCTTTATTACCTACCTGGAGAGGTCGTTAGTACCTACCTGTAGCAGTCTTTATTACCTACCTGGAGAGGTCGTTAGTACCTACCTGTAGCAGTCTTTATTACCTATGTTCCTGTGTTTAAAATTCACTTAACCTCTTTTTATCCGTGCTGATCAGATTGCTTTCTCTTGTCTCCCAGCTTCTGCTCATTAGCAGAGTAATTATAAAGCAAAGCCTCCGGACAGTGATGGTTCTGTAGCAGTCATTTATTACCTACCTGACATGGAGTAATACCTGTAGCATTTTACATTTTAGTACCACCTTTAGCAGTCGTTCATACCTACCTGGAGAGTCGTTAGTACCTACCTGGAACAGTTAGCGCTACCTACCTGTGCCTTACCTGGAAGGGCACAGTACCTACCAGACTTGTCAGCTCTGGGATTCACCTACCTTTGGTCACTGACCTACCAGCAGTCGTTAACCGCTACCTACCTGTAGCACCCTGTTATCACCTAGCTTCACCTACCTAAGTCGTTAGTACCTACCAAATGTATTTACCTGGAGCAGTCATTTTTACCATCAACAGATAGTACCTACCTGATGTACAGAAACCTGTAGCAGTCTTTAAAACCAGAAGCAATGCAGATGTAGAAGCACGGGGGCTAAGAAGTAGTCCCTTGAGAGGCAGGAACCTAGGAAGAAACCTAGAGAGGAACCAGGCTATGAGGGGTGGCCAGTCCTCTTCTGGCTGTGCCGGGTGGAGAGGAACCAGGCTATGAGGGGTGGCCAGTCCTCTTCTGACTGTGCCGGGTGGAGAGGAACCAGGCTATGAGGGGTGGCCAGTCCTCTTCTGGCTGTGCCGGGTGGAGAGGAACCAGGCTCTGAGGGGTGGTCAGTCCTCTTCTGGCTGTGCCGGGTGGAGAGGAACCAGGCTCTGAGAGGTGGCCAGTCCTCTTCTGGCTGTGCCGGGTGGAGAGGAACCAGGCTCTGAGGGGTGGCCAGTCCTCTTCTGGCTGTGCCGGGTAGAGAGGAACCAGGCTCTGAGGGGTGGCCAGTCCTCTTCTGGCTGTGCCGGGTGGAGAGGAACCAGGCTATGAGGGGTGGCCAGTCCTCTTCTGGCTGTGCCGGGTGGAGAGGAACCAGGCTCTGAGGGGTGGCCAGTCCTCTTCTGGCACTGCCGGGTGGAGAGGAACCAGGCTCTGAGGGGTGGCCAGTCCTCTTCTGGCTGTGCCGGGTGGAGAGGAACCAGGCTATGAGGGGTGGCCAGTCCTCTTCTGGCTGTGCCGGGTGGAGAGGAACCAGGCTATGAGTGGTGGCCAGTCCTCTTCTGGCTGTGCCGGGTAGAGATTATAGCAGTACGTGGCCATTAAGGCCCAATCGTTCTTCAAGATGACACTCACACACAGCTTGGATGTGTTTCTTCGTGACAGGCTATGTTATCATAGCTGTCTGGCTTATTAGAACTGATAGAGGTCTTGTTCTCTGGGCCATAGTTAGAGCTTATTATAGCTCGAACACAGTTTTTCCTGGGTAGTTCAGAAAACCCCACCATTCTGTATTGTATCCTGTATGTCTCTCTCCCTCTGCCTGCCTGCCTGCCTGCCTGCCTGCCTGCCTGCCTGTCTGTCTGTCTGTCTGTCTGTCTGTCTGTCTGTCTGTCTGTCTCTGTCTGTCGCGCTCTCTCACTCTTTCTCACGCTCTCTCTCTCTCTCTCTCTCTCTCTCTCTCTCTCTCTCTCTCTCTCTCTCTCTCTCTCTCTCTCTCTCTCTCGCTCTCAATGAAGACTAAAGCTATCCTAAACCCAAACCTCTCTCTCTCTCTCTCTCTCTCTCTCTCTCTCTCTCTCTCTCTCTGCCCATCCTGTATGTCTCTCTCTCCCGCTCTGCCCATGGCTCCATCCCAAATGGCACCCTAGTCCCTATATAGTGCACTACCTATCTAGGGAATAGGGTGCATTTTGTCTCCACTCCTGTTCTGTCCACCTATCTGGTCATGTCCACCTGTTCTGTCCATGTGCCATTTATAATAGTAGACACCACTTCATAATTTCCTAATAACAAGTGTACCTTTGCCGCAGTGCTACCTGTACCCTGTGTCATAATAGAGGGAGTTGTTCCAGCACAGCAATCAAAGCTTTATGTTCCTGGTCAAGAGGTCTCCCTCGCTCTATTCATCCTTCGCTGGAGAAGGTGAAATGAAAGACAGCAGTGGCTGCAGGGATAAGCCGCCCTGGCATTTATGTTAATATGAGTTCCCTTGTGTACTATATAGAGAGAAAGAGTGAGCGAGAGAAAGAGTGAGCGAGAGAGAGAGTGAGCGAGAGAGAGAGAGAGAGAGAGAGAGAGAGAGAGAGAGAGAGAGAGAGAGAGAGAGAGAGAGAGAGAGAGAGAGAGAGAGGTGAGAGATGGATCAAGGGAGCAAGGGAGGGTGAGAGGGAGCAAGGGAGCTAGGGAGGGTGAGAGGGAGCAAGGGAGGGTGGGAGGGAGCGAGGGAGAGAGGGAGCTAGGGAGTGAGGGAGCAAGGGAAGGTGAGAGGAAGCAAGGGAGGGTGAGAGGGAGCAAGGGAGGGTGAGAGGGAGCAAGGGAGGGTGAGAGGGAGCAAGGGAGGGTGAGAGGGAGCGAGGGAGAGAGGGAGCAAGGGTGTGAGGGAGCAAGGGAGGGTGAGAGGGAGCAAGGGAGGGTGAGAGGGAGCAAGGGAGGGTGAGGGGGAGCAATGGAGAGTGAGAGGGAGTGAGGGAGTGAGGGAGAGAGGGAGGGAGCGAGGGAGTGTGAGAGGGAGCGAGGGAGAGTGAGAGGGAGTGAGGGAGAGAGAGAGGGAGGGAGCGAGGGAGAGTGAGAGGGAGCAAGGGAGGGTGAGAGGGAGCAAGGGGCGGTTAGAGAAGGAGCATGGGAGTGTGAGAGGGAGCTCTCTCTCTGCCTTCCTCTCTTACTGCCTCTCTGCCTGCCTCTCTCTTTCTACCTGCCTCTCTCTGCCTCACTGTCTGTTTAATAACCTTCCCTCTCTCTGCCTAGTCAGGTTTTTTGTCTGTGAATCAAAATGGGGCTTAGGGGTGTGTATGACGGAGGAGCGGCCCATGGTGCAGTCGCCAACTGACATTTTTTTCTTTAATTTTCTATAAAGAAAAACCCTGCTAGTCTGGGTTTTAAATGCCAAGGATATATTTCTTCTTCTCTCCTTTTGGCATGCCCAGTGTTTACTTACTTAGCTAAACACTCATTTAATATGTTCATTATTAATATGAGGGTGTGGGATAATTGAGGCTTGATCTATCAGGTATATGTCGGAGGGCTGCGTTCAGTAGCTTGCCAATGGGGTTCCAGCGTGTCCTCCTGCTGGAACGAAGGAACGGAGTCTCTCTTTCTGCCTGCCTCTCTCTACCTCAGTCTCTCTCTCTCTCTCTCTCTCTCTCTCTCTCTCTCTCTCTCTCTCTCTCTCTCTCTCTCTCTCTCTCTCTCTCTCTCTCTCTCTCTACCTGTCTCTCTTTCTGCCTGGCTCTCTCTGCCTCAGTCTGCCTCTCTCTCTCTCTACCTGTCTCTCTTTCTGCCTGCCTCTCTCTGCCTCAGTCTGCCTCTCTCTCTCTCTACCTGTCTCTCTTTCTGCAGCGTCTCTCTGCCTCAGTCTCTCTCTCTCTCTCTACCTGTCTCTCTTTCTGCCTGCCTCTCTCTGCCTCTGTCTGCCTCTCTCTTTCTACCTGTCTCTCTTTCTGCAGCGTCTCTCTGCCTCAGTCTCTCTCTCTCTTTCTACCTGTCTCTCTTTCTGCCTGCCTCTCTCTGCCTCATTGTCTACCTCTCTTTCTCTACGAAGCATGTCCTTCCAGTACCCACAATTCACTGTTGTTTACCCGGTCATCCATTCCTAATCTCCAGCAATAGACAGAAGCGGAGAGGCTGAAGGCTGAACAGTCAGCTCAGGGCTGTGTCCCAAATGGCTCTGGTCAAATCAAGTGTACTAAAGAAAAGGGAACGTAATCCAGTGAATCTATATACAGTGGAGTTCGAAAGTATTCAGACCCCCTTGACTTTTTCCACATTTTGTTACGTTACAGCCTTATTCTAAAATGTATTTTCAAAAAAAAATGTCTCATCAATCGACACAGAATGCCCAGTAATGACAAAGAAAAAATGTCTCATCAATTGACACAGAATGCCCAGTAATGACAAAGAAAAAATGTCTCATCAATCGACACAGAATGCCCAGTAATGACAAAGAAAAAATGTCTCATCAATCGACACAGAATGCCCAGTAATGGCAAAGAAAAAAATCTGTTTTTATAAAACGTGTACACATGTATAAACCCCCCGCATACGTAAATATTCAGACCCTTTACTCAGTAAAGGTTGAAGAACCTTTGGCAGCGATTACAGCCTCGAATCTTCTTGGGTATGACGCAACAAGCTTGGCACGCCTGTATTTGGGGAGTTTCTCCCATTCTTCTCTACAGATCCTCTCAAGCTCTGTCAGGTTGGATGGGGAGCGTCTCGCTGCACAGCTATTTTCAGGTCTCTCCACAGATGTTAGATCGGGTTCAAGTCCGGGCTCTGGCTGGGCCACCTCAAAGACATTCAGAGACTTGTCCCAAAGCCAGTACTGCGTTGTCTTGGCTGTGTGCTTAGTGTAGTTATCCTGTTGGAAGGTGAACCTTCGCCCCAGTCTGAGGTCCTGAGTGCTCAGGAGCAGCTTTTCATCAAGGATCTCTCTGTACTTTGCTTTGTTCATCTTTCCCTCGATCCTGACTAGTCTCCCAGTCTCTGCCACTGAAAAACCTCCCCACAGAGTGATGCTACCACCACCATGCTTCACCGTTGGGATGGTGCCAGGTTTCCTCCAGATGAGACGCTTGGCATTCAGACCACAGAATCTTGTTTCTCATGGTCTGAGAGTCCTTTAGGTACCTTTTGGCAAATTCCAAGTGGGCTGTCATGTGCCTTTTACTGAGAAGTGGCTTCCTTCTGGCCACTTTAAAGTAATGGCCTGATTGGTGGAGTGCTGCAGAGATGGTTGTCCTTCTGGAAGGTTCTTCCATCTCCGCAGAAGAACTCTGGAGTTCTGTCAGAGTGAGCATCGAGTTCTTGGTCACATCCCTGACCATGGCCCGTCTCCCCTGATTGCTCAGTTTGGTCAGGCAGCCAGCTCTAGGAAGAGTCTTGGTGGTTCCAAACTCCTTCCATTTAAGAATGGTGGTTATTAGAGTTCTTGGGGACCGACAATGTGACATTTTTGGTACCCTTCCACAATCATGTCACAATCCTGTCTCGGGGCTCTTCGGACAACTCCTTCAACCTCATGGCTTGGTTTTTGCTCTGACATGCACGGTCAACTGTTGACCTTTACAGGTGTGTGCCTTTCCAAATCATGTCCAATCTGTTGAATTTTCCACAGGTTGGACTCCAATCAAGTTATAGAAACATCTCAAGGATGATCGATGGAAACTGAGCTCAATTTCGAGTCTCATAGCAATTGTAAATACTTCTGTAAATACTTATATAAATTCTTATGTAAATACTTATATAAATACTTATGTAAATACTTATGTAAATACTTATGTAAATACTTATGTAAATAAGGTATTTCTGTATTTTATTTTGAATACGTTTACAATAATTTCTATAAACCCGTTTTCACCTTGTCATTTTTGGGTATTGTGTGTAAGTTGATGAGTGTAAACAAATATTTAATCAATTTTATAATAAGGCTGTAATGAAAAAGTCAAGGGGTCTGAATACTTTCCGAGGGCACTGTACACACACACACACACACACACACACACACACACACACACACACACACACACACACACACACACACACACACACACACACACACACACACAAAAGTATGCGTATACAGAAATACACTGTAGATTGATGACAATCTTTATTTTATTTAAACCATTTTAGTAACATAACAAAGTTTGGAAAAAGACAAATACTTTCCGAATGCACGGTTTATATATTTATCTAAATAAAATGAATAAATAAATGTTTTTCATTTATTTGGGATTTATATTATATATATATATAAATCTATTTAAGTCTATTTTTTATTCACCTTTATTTAAATTGTAGGTTCTCATTTGCAACTGCAAATTTAAAAATAATTATAAATAGATAAAACAATGATGAAGCAATTCGACATAGTCGACTCACAACAACAGAATAAATAAACAAATAATAAACAAAACATAGTCAATAATACAATAGAACAAAAGAAAAGAAAAAGTCTATATACAGTGAGTTCAAATTAGGTGAGATAAGGGAGGTAAGGCAATGGTGGCGAAGTAATTACAATATATTTAGCAATTAAACACTGGAATGAAAGATGTGCAGAAGATGAATGTGCGGGTAGAGATACTGCAAAGGAGCAAAATAAATAAATACCAGTATGGGGATGAGATAGTTGGATAGGCTATATTACAGATGGGCTGTCTACTGGTGCAGTGATCTGTGAGCTGCTCTGACAGCCGGTGCTTAAAGTTAGAGAGGGAGATATGAGTCTCCAGCTTCAGTGATTTTTTCAGTTCGTTCCAGTCATGGGCAGCAGAGAACAGGAAGGAGAGGCGGCCAAAACAGGAATTGGTTTGGGGGTGACTAGTGAGATATACCTGCTGGAGCGCATGTTACGAGTGGGTGCTGCGCTGAGCTGAGATAAAGCAGGACTTTACCTAGCAGAGACTTGTAGATGACCTGGAGCCAGTGGGTTTGGCGACGAGTATGATTTGTAAATGAAAGGTAAGGTATTGTATTCTGTATTCTGTACGATTAGTCTCTGTGATCCAGCACACATGCTGTATTCTGTACGATTAGTCTCTGTGATCCAGCACACATGCTGTATTCTGTATGATTAGTCTCTGTGATCCATCACTCACACTGTATTCTGTACGATTAGTCTCTGTGATCCATCACACACTCACACTGTATTCTGTACGATTAGTCTCTGTGATCCATCACACACACTGTATTCTGTACGATTAGTCTCTGTGATCCATCACACACACTGTGTTCTGTATGATTAGTCTCTGTGATCCAGCACACATGCTGTATTCTGTACGATTAGTCTCTGTGATCCATCACTCACACTGTATTCTGTACGATTAGTCTCTGTGATCCATCACTCACACTGTATTCTGTACGATTAGTCTCTGTGATCCATCACTCACACTGTATTCTGTACGATTAGTCTCTGTGATCCATCACCCACACTGTATTCTGTACGATTAGTCTCTGTGATCCAGCACACACACACACTGTATTCTGTACGATTAGTCTCTGTGATCCATCACTCACACTGTGTTCTGTATGATTAGTCTCTGTGATCCATCACTCACACTGTTTTGTATTGATCAGAAAAACAGTGTAGACATTTTTAATGTTGTAAATTACTGTTGTAGTGGAATGTGAATGGAATGGGTGTCTGTAGTCCTATGTAGATATTCCATATAACTATCTGCCGATTCCAGCTCCAATATTAATTTCCAACATTAACAATGTCTACGCTGTTTCCACTGATTGTTGTAATTTTAATGGACAAATAATGTGCTTTTCATTCAAAACCAAGCACATTTTTAAATGACCTCAAACTTTTGAACGGTAGTATATGTACGTACAGAGAGAGGGAGAGAGAGAGAGAGAGAAGAGAGAGAGAGAGAGAGAGAGAGAGAGAGAGAGAGAGAGAGAGAGAGAGAGAGAGAGAGAGAGAGAGAGAGAGAGAGAGAGAGAGAAGAGAGAGAGAGAGAGAGAGAGAAGAGAGAGAGAGAGAGAGAGAGAGACAGAGAGAGAGACAGACACAGAGAGAGAGAGAGATACAGAGAGAGAGAGAGAGAGAGAGAGAGAGAGAGAGAGAGAGAGAGAGAGAGAGAGAGAGAGAGGGAAAGAGAGAGGGAGATACAGAGAGAGAGATACAGACAGAGAGAGGAGACAGAGAGAGAGGAGACAGAGAGAGAGGAGACAGAGAGAGGAGACAGAGAGAGGAGACAGGGAGAGGAGACAGAGAGAGGAGCTACAGAGAGAGGAGACAGAGAGAGGAGATACAGAGAGAGAGGGAGAGAGAGGGGAGAGAGAGAGAGAGAGAGAGAGAGAGAGAGAGAGAGAGAGAGAGAGAGAGAGAGAGAGAGAGAGAGAGAGAGAGAGAGGAGACAGAGAGAGGAGAAACAGAGAGAGAGGAGATATAGAGAGAGGAGACAGAGATAGGAGACAGAGAGAGGCGACAGAGAGAGAAGCTACAGAGAGAGGAGACAGAGAGAGGAGACAGAGAGAGAGGAGACAGAGAGAGAGGAGACAGAGAGAGGAGACAGAGAGAGGATATACAGAGAGAGAGGGAGAGAGGAGACAGAGAGAGGAGACAGAGAGAGGAGACAGAGAGAGGAGACAGAGAGAGGAGATACAGAGAGAGAGGGAGAGAGGAGCCAGAGAGAGGAGACAGAGAGAGGAGATACAGAGAGGAGACAGAGAGAGGAGACAGAGAGAGGAGATACAGAGCGAGTGGGATGAGAGGAAGAGTAGAGTAGAGTCAGCTGAGTCACTTCCACTGCTGACTGAACAACTGAATAATCAAGTGTTATTGTTATTCATGTGTAGCTTAGCCTCACTCCCCTCCCCTGCCCTCCCCTCCTCTACCCTCCTCTCCCCTGCCCTCCCCTCCTCTACCCTCCTCTCCCCTGCCCCCTCTACCCTCCCCTCCTCTGACCTCCCCTCCTCTGACCTCCCCTCCTCTGACCTCCCCTCCTCTGACCTCCCCTCCTCTGACCTCCTCTCCCCTACCCTCCTCTCCCCTCCTCTACCCTCCTCTCCCCTGCCCTCCCCTCCTCTACCCTCCTCTCCCCTGCCCTCCTCTCCCCTCCCCTCCTCTGGCCTCCCCTCCTCTGACCTCCCCTCCTCTGACCTCCCCTCCTCTGACCTCCTCTCCCCTACCCTCCTCTCCCCTCCTCTGCCCTCCTCTCCCCTCCCCTGCCTTCCTCTCCCCTCCTCTGCCCTCCTCTCCCCTACCCTCCTCTCCCCTCCCCTGCCTTCCTCTCCCCTCCTCTGCCCTCCTCTCCCCTACCCTCCTCTCCCCTCCCCTGCCTTCCTCTCCCCTCCTCTGCCCTCCTCTCCCCTACCCTCCTCTCCCCTCCCCTACCCTCCTCTCCCCTCCCCTGCCTTCCTCTCCCCTCCTCTGTCCTCCCCTACCCTCCTCTCCCCTACCCTCCTCTCCCATACCCTCCTCTCCCCTCCCCTGCCTTCCTCTCCCCTCCTCTGCCCTCCTCTCCCCTACCCTCCTCTCCCCTCCGCTGCCTTCCTCTCCCCTCCTCTGACCTCCCCTCCTCTGCCCTCCTCTCCCCTGCCCTCCTCTCCCCTCCCCTGCCTTCCTCTCCCCTCCCCTGCCTTCCTCTCCCCTCCCCCTAGTTCTTTAGCCATATCCCAGTTTACCCTGATGAACTCTTTAGTCATATCCCAGTTTACCCTGATTAACTCTTTAGCCATATCCCAGTTTACCCTGATTAACTCTTTAGCCATATCCCAGTTTACTCTGATTAACTCTTTAGCCATATCCCAGTTTACCCTGATTAACTCTTTAGCCATATCCCAGTTTACCCTGATTAACTCTTTAGTCATGTCCCAGTTTACCCTGATGAACTCTTTAGTCATATCCCAGTTTACCCTGATTAACTCTTTAGTCATATCCCAGTTTACCCTGATTAACTCTTTAGTCATATCCCAGTTTACCCTGATTAACTCTTTAGTCATATCCTAGTTTACCCTGATTAACTCTTTAGTCATATCCCAGTTTACCCTGATTAACTCTTTAGTCATATCCCAGTTTACCCTGATTAACTCTTTAGTCATGTCCCAGTTTACCCTGATGAACTCTTTAGTCATATCCTAGTTTACCCTGATTAACTCTTTAGTCATATCCCAGTTTACCCTGATTAACTCTTTAGTCATATCCCAGTTTACCCTGATTAACTATTTAGTCATGTCCCAGTTTACCCTGATGAACTCTTTAGTCATATCCCAGTTTACCCTGATTAACTCTTTAGTCATATCCCAGTTTACCCTGATTAACTCTTTAGTCATATCCCAGTTTACCCTGATTAACTCTTTAGTCATATCCCAGTTTACCCTGATTAACTCTTTAGTCATATCACAGTTTACTATGATTAACTCTTTAGCCATATCCCAGTTTACCCTGATGAACTCTTTAGTCATATCCTAGTTTACCCTGATGAACTCTTTAGTCATATCCCAGTTTACCCTGATTAACTCTTTAGTCATATCACAGTTCACCCTGATTAACTCTTTAGTCATATCCCAGTTTACCCTGATTAACTCTTTAGTCATATCCCAGTTTACTCTGATTAACTCTTTAGTCATATCACAGTTCACCCTGATTAACTCTTTAGTCATATCCCAGTTTACCCTGATGAACTCTTTAGTCATATCCCAGTTTACCCTGATGAACTCTTTAGTCATGTCCCAGTTTACCCTGATTAACTCTTTAGTCATATCCCAGTTTACCCTGATTAACTCTTTAGTCATATCCCAGTTTACCCTGATTAACTCTTTAGTCATATCCCAGTTTACCCTGATTAACTCTTTAGTCATATCCCAGTTTACCCGGATTAACTCTTTAGTCATATCCCAGTTTACCCTGATTAACTCTTTAGTCATATCCCAGTTTACCCTGATTAACTATTTAGTCATATCCCAGTTTACCCTGATTAACTCTTTAGTCATATCCCAGTTTACCCTGATTAACTCTTTAGTCATATCACAGTTCACCCTGATTAACTCTTTAGTCATATCACAGTTCACCCTGATTAACTCTTTAGTCATATCCCAGTTTACCCTGATTAACTCTTTAGTCATATCCCAGTTTACCCTGATTAACTCTTTAGTCATATCCCAGTTTACCCTGATTAACTCTTTAGTCATATCCCAGTTTACCCTGATTAACTCTTTAGTCATATCCCAGTTTACCTATTTGCTTATGGTCTTGCCTAAACCTAGAGAACAGTTATTTCAATTATGTGGGAAACTGGGGAGGCAGGGTAGCCTTGTGGTTAGAGTGGAGGGGAGGCAGGGTAGCCTTGTGGTTAGAGTGGAGGGGAGGCAGGGTAGCCTTGTGGTTAGAGTGGAGGGGAGGCAGGGTAGCCTAGTGGTTAGAGTGGAGGGGAGGCAGGGTAGCCTAGTGGTTAGAGTGGAGGGGAGGCAGGGTAGCCTTGTGGTTAGAGTGGAGGGGAGGCAGGGTAGCCTAGTGGTTAGAGTGGAGGGGAGGCAGGGTAGCCTAGTGGTTAGAGTGGAGGGGAGGCAGGGTAGTCTAGTGATTAGAGCGTTGGACTCGTAACCGGAAGGTTGCAAGTTCAAACCCCCGAGCTGACAAGTTACCAATGTGTCGTTCTGCCCCTGAACAGGCAGTTCACCCACTGTTCCAAGGCCGTCATTGAGAATAAGAATTTCTTCTTAATTGACTTGCCTAGTTAAATAAAGGTTAAAAAAAATACATTGTATTTGGAACTGCAAGCCAGACAAAATGAAACGAGCCTATTTATATAACGAATATGAATTCAGAAGGAGGAAATGATTAAATATTAAAGCATTAGACCTCTCACTAAAGGCTTCATTCAGCCTTACAAAAGTTATACCTTAAGTACAAACTGGTTCTCAAATTAATGAGAATGTCTCACCCCATGTTCAAGAAGGGCCTTTTCCTTGTCATTCAGATTACAACCTCTCACTTTCCGTTATTTGGAAAGGAACTAAACTTGCTTATTTATTTTTTTAAACAAGCCATAAAATGTTAGTTGCATTCTTCAATTTAATTCACCAGAAAAAAAAACATAACAAATATTACAACAAATATTGTGTTTAAACTTTTTTTTTAAACTATTATGATTTTTTTTTTATGTAAAAAAAAAGAAGGTATAACCTTTGTAAATTATGTCATAAATAGGACATGTCACACACGCAGCAACATGGAAATGGTTAGCAGACCGAGAAGGGGGAGAAAGGAAAGAACGTGTATGTCGGCCCTGGTTAGCAGACCGAGAAGGGGGAGAAAGGAAAGAACTTGTATGTCGGCCCTGGTTAGCAGACCGAGAAGGGGGAGAAAGGAAAGAACGTGTATGTCGGCCCTGGTTAGCAGACCGAGAAGGGGGAGAAAGGAAAGAACGTGTATGTCGGCCCTGGTTAGCAGACCGAGAAGGGGGAGAAAGGAAAGAACGTGTATGTCGGCCCTGGTTAGCAGACCGAGAAGGGGGAGAAAGGAAAGAACGTGTATGTCGGCCCTGGTTAGCAGACCGAGAAGGGGGAGAAAGGAAATAACGTGTATGTCGGCCCTGGTTAGCAGACCGAGAAGGGGGAGAAAGGAAAGAACGTGTATGTCGGCCCTGGTTAGCAGACCGAGAAGGGGGAGAAAGGAAAGAACGTGTATGTCGGCCCTGGTTAGCAGACCGAGAAGGGGGAGAAAGGAAAGAACGTGTATGTCGGCCCTGGTTAGCAGACCGAGAAGGGGGAGA
The DNA here is from genome assembly GCF_023373465.1 of Oncorhynchus keta. NCBI lineage: Eukaryota > Metazoa > Chordata > Actinopteri > Salmoniformes > Salmonidae > Oncorhynchus > Oncorhynchus keta. The sequence goes on along the minus strand of NC_068424.1, from coordinate 4,925,500 downwards.
AAGGAAAGAACGTGTATGTCGGCCCTGGTTAGCAGACCGAGAAGGGGGAGAAAGGAAAGAACGTGTATGTCGGCCCTGGTTAGCAGACCGAGAAGGGGGAGAAAGGAAAGAACGTGTATGTCGGCCCTGGTTAGCAGACCGAGAAGGGGGAGAAAGGAAAGAACTTGTATGTCGGCCCTGGTTAGCAGACCGAGAAGGGGGAGAAAGGAAAGAACTTGTATGTCGGCCCTGGTTAGCAGACCGAGAAGGGGGAGAAAGGAAAGAACTTGTATGTCGGCCCTGGTTAGCAGACCGAGAAGGGGAGAAAGGAAAGAACGTGTATGTCGGCCCTGGTTAGCAGACCGAGAGAGGGGGAGAAAGGAAAGAACGTGTATGTCGGCCCTGGTTAGCAGACCGAGAAGGGGGAGAAAGGAAAGAACGTGTATGTCGGCCCTGGTTAGCAGACCGAGAAGGGGGAGAAAGGAAAGAACGTGTATGTCGGCCCTGGTTAGCAGACCGAGAAGGGGGAGAAAGGAAAGAACGTGTATGTCGGCCCTGGTTAGCAGACCGAGAAGGGGAGAAAGGAAAGAACGTGTATGTCGGCCCTGGTTAGCAGACCGAGAAGGGGGAGAAAGGAAAGAACGTGTATGTCGGCCCTGGTTAGCAGACCGAGAAGGGGGAGAAAGGAAAGAACTTGTATGTCGGCCCTGGTTAGCAGACCGAGAAGGGGGAGAAAGGAAAGAATTGTGCCCTGGTTAAGACCGAGAAGGGGGAGAAAGGAAAGAACAGTTTATGTCGGCCCTGGTTAGCAGACCATATAGATAGGGGAGAAAGGAAAGAACGTGTATGTCGGCCCTGGTTAGCAGACCGAGAAGGGGGAGAAAGGAAAGAACTGTATGTCGGCCCTGGTTAGCAGACCGAGAAGGGGGAGAAAGGAAAGAACTTGTATGTCGGCCCTGGTTAGCAGACCGAGAAGGGGGAGAAAGGAAAGAACTTGTATGTCGGCCCTGGTTAGCAGACCGAGAAGGGGGAGAAAGGAAAGAAGTGTATGTCGGCCCTGGTTAGCAGACCGAGAAGGGGGAGAAAGGAAAGAACGTGTATGTCGGCCCTGGTTAGCAGACTGAGAAGGGGGAGAAAGGAAAGATCTGTATGTCGGCCCTGGTTAGCAGACTGAGAAGGGGGAGAAAGGAAAGATCTGTTGTCGGCCCTGGTTAGCAGACCGAGAAGGGGGAGAAAGGAAAGAACGTGTATGTCGGCCCTGGTTAGCAGACCGAGAAGGGGGAGAAAGGAAAGAAGGTATCTGTTGTAGGAGGTTAGTGTCGGCCCTGGGTAAGGGGGAGAAAGGAAAGAACGTGTATGTCGGCCCTGGTTAGCAGACCGAGAAGGGGGAGAAAGGAAAGAACTTGTTGTCGGCCCTGCATTTAAAGAACCTAATTGGTTAATGAAAATTGTGATGAATAAAAAAAAAAAAGTATACCAGTTTCATTAAAGGACCAACAAATGTACAGCCATACCATATAGATAGAATAAAAATTGGGAAAATATTATCGACGATTCCGATTCCATGATTCCATTCTGTTGTAGGAGGTGTAGTGTCAGGTATCTGTTGTAGGAGGTGTAGTGTTAGGTATCTGTTGTAGGAGGTGTAGTGTTAGGTATCTGTTGTAGGAGGTGTAGTGTTAGGTATCTGTTGTAGGAGATGCAGTGTTAGGTATCTGTTGTAGGAGGTGTAGTGTTAGGTATCTGTTGTAGGAGGTGTAGTGTTAGGTATCTGTTGTAGGAGGTGTAGTGTTAGGTATCTGTTGTAGGAGGTGTAGTGTTAGGTATCTGTTGTAGGAGGTGTAGTGTTAGGTATCTGTTGTAGGAGGTGTAGTGTTAGGTATCTGTTGTAGGAGGTGTAGTGTTAGGTATCTGTTGTAGGAGGTGTAGTGTTAGGTATCTGTTGTAGGAGGTGTAGTGTTAGGTATCTGTTGTAGGAGGTGTAGTGTTAGGTATCTGTTGTAGGAGGTGTAGTGTTAGGTATCTGTTGTAGGAGGTGCAGTGTTAGGTATCTGTTGTAGGAGGTGTAGTGTTAGGTATCTGTTGTAGGAGGTGTAGTGTTAGGTATCTGTTGTAGGAGGTGTAGTGTTAGGTATCTGTTGTAGGAGGTGTAGTGTTAGGTATCTGTTGTAGGAGGTGTAGTGTTAGGTATCTGTTGTAGGAGGTGTAGTGTTAGGTATCTGTTGTAGGAGGTGTAGTGTTAGGTATCTGTTGTAGGAGGTGTAGTGTTAGGTATCTGTTGTAGGAGGTGTAGTGTTAGGTATCTGTTGTAGGAGGTGTAGTGTTAGGTATCTGTTGTAGGAGGTGTAGTGTTAGGTATCTGTTGTAGGAGGTGCAGTGTTAGGTATCTGTTGTAGGAGGTGTAGTGTTAGGTATCTGTTGTAGGAGGTGTAGTGTTAGGTATCTGTTGTAGGAGGTGTAGTGTTAGGTATCTGTTGTAGGAGGTGTAGTGTTAGGTATCTGTTGTAGGAGGTGTAGTGTTAGGTATCTGTTGTAGGAGGTGTAGTGTTAGGTATCTGTTGTAGGAGGTGTAGTGTTAGGTATCTGTTGTAGGAGGTGTAGTGTTAGGTATCTGTTGTAGGAGGTGTAGTGTTAGGTATCTGTTGTAGGAGGTGTAGTGTTAGGTATCTGTTGTAGGAGGTGTCATGTTAGGTATCTGTTGTAGGAGGTGTAGTGTTAGGTATCTGTTGTAGGAGGTGTAGTGTTAGGTATCTGTTGTAGGAGGTGTAGTGTTAGGTATCTGTTGTAGGAGGTGTAGTGTTAGGTATCTGTTGTAGGAGGTGTAGTGTTAGGTATCTGTTGTAGGAGGTGTAGTGTTAGGTATCTGTTGTAGGAGGTGTAGTGTTAGGTATCTGTTGTAGGAGGTGCAGTGTTAGGTATCTGTTGTAGGAGGTGTAGTGTTAGGTATCTGTTGTAGGAGGTGTAGTGTTAGGTATCTGTTGTAGGAGGTGTAGTGTTAGGTATCTGTTGTAGGAGGTGTAGTGTTAGGTATCTGTTGTAGGAGGTGTAGTGTTAGGTATCTGTTGTAGGAGGTGTAGTGTTAGGTATCTGTTGTAGGAGGTGTAGTGTTAGGTATCTGTTGTAGGAGGTGTCAGTGTTAGGTATCTGTTGTAGGAGGTGTAGTGTTAGGTATCTGTTGTAGGAGGTGTAGTGTTAGGTATCTGTTGTAGGAGGTGTAGTGTTAGGTATCTGTTGTAGGAGGTGCAGTGTTAGGTATCTGTTGTAGGAGGTGTAGTGTTAGGTATCTGTTGTAGGAGGTGTAGTGTTAGGTATCTGTTGTAGGAGGTGTAGTGTTAGGTATCTGTTGTAGGACTAGTGATAGTGTTAGGTATCTGTTGTAGGAGGTGTAGTGTTAGGTATCTGTTGTAGGAGGTGTAGTGTTAGGTATCTGTTGTAGGAGGTGTAGTGTTAGGTATCTGTTGTAGGAGGTGTAGTGTTAGGTATCTGTTGTAGGAGGTGACAGTGTTAGATAATTTGTTTAGGTACTGTCCATAGTGTTAGGTATCTGTTGTAGGAGGTGAAGTGTTGGTACATGTTGTAGGAGATGCAGTGTTAGGTATCTGTTGTAGGAGGTGTAGTGTTAGGTATCTGTTGTAGGAGTGTTAATCTCTGCAGTGTTAGGTATCTGTTGTAGGAGGTCATAGTGTTAGGTATCTGTTGTAGGAGGTGTAGTGTTAGGTATATGTTGTAGGAGGTGTAGTGTTAGGTATCTGTTGTAGGAGGAACTGTCATGTTAGGTATCTGTTGTAGGAGGTGTAGTGTTAGGTATCTGTTGTAGGAGGAACTCTGTAGGAGGTGTTAGGTATCTGTTGTAGGAGGTGTAGTGTTAGGTATCTGTTGTAGGAGGTGTAGTGTTAGGTATCTGTTGTAGGAGGTGTCATGTTAGGTATCTGTTGTAGGAGGTGTAGTGTTAGGTATCTGTTGTAGGAGGTGTAGTGTTAGGTATCTGTTGTAGCTGTACTAGTGATGTTTTCGACCTACCGATTCCATGGCACTTGGTTTATGAACTGATACGCATAACGCCGGATTCAAAACTTTGAATTTGTCAATATAAATTATTATAGAAAATTATTGCAACCAATATAATGTTATATATATATATATGTGAGGGATACAACTTTCCCAGCGCTGCAGATTTTGCTGCGAAGAGACAGATTCATTAGATAATTTGTTTTGGTACTGTCCATATGTAGCTTGTTTTTGTTCACAGGTCCAGGAATGGCTGAAGTATTGCAACATTTGCCAGGAGCGAACTCTGCACTACTCGGTGATCTGAAAGGTCATAGTCAATGATCGATATTTACCTGGAGCGAACTCTGCACTACTCGGTGATCTGAAAGGTCATAGTCAATGATCGATATTTACCTGGAGCGAACTCTGCACTACTCGGTGATCTGAAAGGTCATAGTCAATGATCGATATTTACCTGGAGCGAACTCTGCACTACTCGGTGATCTGAAAGGTCATAGTCAATGATCGATATTTACCTGGAGCGAACTCTGCACTACTCGGTGATCGGAAAAGTCATAGTCAATGATCGATATTTACCTGGAGCGAACTCTGCACTACTCGGTGATCTGAAAGGTCATAGTCAATGATCGATATTTACCTGGAGCGAACTCTGCACTACTCGGTGATCTGAAAGGTCATAGTCAATGATCGATATTTACCTGGAGCGAACTCTGCACTACTCGGTGATCTGAAAGGTCATAGTCAATGATCGATATTTACCTGGAGCGAACTCTGCACTACTCGGTGATCTGAAAGGTCATAGTCAATGATCGATATTTACCTGGAGCGAACTCTGCACTACTCGGTGATCTGAAAGGTCATAGTCAATGATCGATATTTACCTGGAGCGAACTCTGCACTACTCGGTGATCGGAAAAGTCATAGTCAATCGGTCAATAATATAATAATACTTTTAGCTAAAAAAATATATAGTAATAATTTAAAATATGTAGAAATCATGAGAATAGGAAGGTTCAGAACTTTTACGAAACATCACAGTGTAAAAATATATGTCAAATACAAATCCAATATGAATGGTGTTTTAAGTGATAGATGGGAGGGGTTGAATGGAGCTGCAAGATGGTCATAATATCAACAAGATAACATATGTAAATCATCCTGGGATACGGGAGAGGTTGAGGTTTGCCAGATAGCCAATGGAGAGACAGGATAAGACACGCTGTAAAAAAACACAACAACAACCCGAATGTCACAGTTACCTCATAATAAAAATGATGATAGAGCAACACCCAGACATTAAAGAACCTAGTCATCAAAACGATGATAGAGCAACTCCCAGACATTAAAGAACCTAGTCATCAAAATGATGATAGAGCAACTCCCAGACATTAAATAACCTAGTCATCAACACGATGATAGAGCAACTCCCAGACATTAAAGAACCTAGTCATCAAAACGATGATAGAGCAACTCCCAGACATTAAAGAACCTAGTCATCAAAACGATGATAGAGCAACTCCCAGACATTAAAGAACCTAGTCATCAAAACGATGATAGAGCAACTCCCAGACATTAAAGAACCTAGTCATCAAAACGATGATAGAGCAACTCCCAGACATTAAAGAACCTAGTCATCAAAACGATGATAGAGCAACTCCCAGACATTAAAGAACCTAGTCATCAAAACGATGATAGAGCAACTCCCAGACATTAAAGAACCTAGTCATCAAAACGATGATAGAGCAACTCCCAGACATTAACCAGTTAAGACTAGGGCTGAATACTGCCCCCTTTGGAGGAAGTGCGTGCCCATAGTAAACTGAAAATATTTCATCGAGAGGTTTAAGTCTGTATTTATTCACAGAGTGAAGAATGAGTGTGTCCAATGTCTCTTACAAAGGCAAATAACCATAAATCAGTCCATGAAAAATATAAGGATAAAACAATACCTTCAAACACACACTCCCTTTTAAATACAATGTCAAACAGTCCTACAGTGTGTTATTATTTCCACTTTAAGGCAGAGAGAGAGAGAGAGAGAGAGAGAGAGAGAGAGACCTCTGGGAGAGAGAGAGACCTCTGGGACAGAGAGAGAGAGAGAGAGACCTCTGGGCCGAGAGAGAGAGAGACCTCTGGGCGAGAGAGAGGAGAGAGAGAGAGAGAGAGAGAGAGAGACCTCTGGGAGAGAGAGAGAGAGAGACCTCTGGGAGAGAGAGAGAGAGAGAGAGAGAGAGAGAGAGAGAGAGGAGAGGGGGAGAGAGAGACCTCTGGGCCGAGAGAGAGAGAGAGAGAGAGACAGAGAGAGAGAGAGGAGAGAGAGAGAGAGAGAGAGAGAGAGAGAGAGAGAGACCTCTGGGCCGAGAGAGAGAGAGAGAGAGAGAGAGAGAGAGAGAGGAGAGAGAGAGAGAGAGAGAGAGAGAGAGAGAGAGGGAGAGAGAGAGAGACCTCTGGGCCGAGAGGGAGAGAGAGAGAGAGAGAGAGAGAGGAGACCTCTGGGCGAGAGAGAGAGAGAGAGAGAGAGAGAGAGAGAGAGAGAGAGAGAGAGAGAGAGAGAGAGAGAGAGAGAGAGAGAGAGAGGGAGAGGGAGAGAGAGAGAGAGAGAGAGCGAGAGAGAGAGAGACCTCTGGGCCGAGAGAGAGAGAGAGAGAGAGAGGAGAGAGAGAGAGAGAGAGAGAGAGAGAGAGAGAGAGAGACCTCTGGGAGAGAGAGAGAGAGAGAGAGAGAGAGAGAGAGAGAGAGAGAGAGGAGAGAGAGAGAGAGAGAGAGAGACCTCTGGGCCGAGAGAGAGAGAGAGAGAGAGGAGAGAGAGAGAGAGAGACAGAGAGAGAGAGCGAGAGAGAGAGACCTCTGGGAGAGAGAGAGAGAGAGAGCGAGAGAGAGACAGAGAGAGAGAGAGAGACCCTCTGGGACAGAGAGAGAGAGAGAGAGAGAGAGAGAGAGAGAGAGAGAGAGAGAGAGAGAGACCTCAGAGACAGGCCGAGAGAGAGAGAGAGAGAGAGGGAGAGAGAGAGAGACAGAGAGAGAGAGCGAGAGAGAGAGACCTCTGGGCCGAGAGAGAGAGAGAGAGAGAGAGAGAGAGAGACAGAGAGAGAGAGACAGAGACAGAGACAGAGACAGAGACAGAGACAGAGACAGAGACAGAGACAGAGACAGAGAGACAGAGAGAGACTCTCTACGCTATCAAAAGGAACATCACATTTGACACACCAAGTAGGGTAGGATTACTCATTGGAAAGAATTAACCCAAAAAGATAAAAGAGCTAACTAGAATACAATTTGTCCCCAAACAGGGAGTACACAGTGGTAAAACAGCAGACCCCTGTGCGCTACCAAATTAAGGACATATTTGACTATGTACAGACTCAGTGAGCTTATCTTTGCTATTGAAAAAGGTCGCGTTGGCAGACCTGGCTCTCAAGAGAAGACAGGCTATGTGCACACTGCACAGAAAATGAGGTGGAAACTAATCTCCTGCCAAATTTATGACCATATTAGAGACACATATTTTCCTCAAATTACACAGGCACACAAAGAATTCAAAAACAAACCCAATGTTGATAAACTCCCATATCTACTGGGTGAAATACCACATTATGCCATAACAGCAGCAAGATGTGTGACCTGTTGTCACAAGAAAAGGTCAACCAGTGAAGGACAAACACCATTGTAAATACAACCCGTATTTATGTTTATTTATTTTTCCTTTTGTACTTTAAAATGTGCAAATCGTTACAACACTGTATATAGACATATTATGACATTTGAAATGTCTATATTCTTTTTTCTATTCCACTTGCTTTGGCAATGTGTTTATCATGCCAATAAAGCCATTTGAATTGAATTGAGAGAGCCTTAACTCTCGCATCCAGGCTTGAAGGTGCATTCGTCCTTCCAACATAATCATTGGTTGTTTGTTTGATAAAAGCTTGGCAACAATGTTCCTAGTAATCTATGAAGTCAGAGGATAGAATGCTCCTAACAAGTTCCAACAGATCCCAACAGGTCCCAACAGATCCCAACAGATCCCAACAGATCCCAACAGGTCCCAACAGATCCCAACAGGTCCCAACAGGTCCCAACAGGTCCCAACAGGTCCCAACAGGTCCCAACAGGTCCCAACAGGTCCCAACAGATCCCAACAGGTCCAACAGGTCCCAACAGGTCCCAACAGATCCCAACAGGTCCCAACAGGTCCCAACAGGTCCCAACAGGTCCCAACAGATCCCAACAGATCCCAACAGGTTCCAACAGGTCCCAACAGGTCCCAACAGGTCCCAACAGATCCCAACAGGTCCCAACAGGTCCCAACAGGTCCCAACAGGTCCCAACAGGTCCCAACAGGTCCCAACAGGTCCCAACAGGTCCCAACAGGTCCCAACAGATCCCAACAGGTCTCAACAGGTCCCAACAGGTCCCAACAGGTCCCCACAGGTCCCAACAGGTCCCAACAGGTCCCAACAGATCCCAACAGGTCCCAACAGGTCCCAACAGGTTCCAGCAGGTCCCAACAGGTCCCAACAGGTTCCAGCAGGTCCCAACAAGTCCCAACAGGTTCCAACAGGTCCCAACGGATCCCATCAGATCCCGACAGGTCCCAACAGGTCCCAACAGGTCCCAACAGATCCCAACAGGTCTCAACAGGTCCCAACAGGTCCCAACAGATCCCAACAGGTTCCAACAGCTCCCAACAGGTCCCAACATGTCCCAACAGATCCCAACAGGTCCCAACAGATCCCAACAGGTCCTAACAGGTCCCAACAGGTTCCAGCAGGTCCCAACAGGTCCCAACAAGTCCCAACAGGTCCCAACGGATCCCAACACGTCCCAACAAGTCCCAACAGGTTCCATCCCTTCAGGAGTAGAGCGATTAAACAAGGCTTCAATCTTGGATCTTGTAAAAATGAAGCATTCCCTTAAAATACACAAGACTTCTGCAGAAATTGCACACAACATCAAAATCCGAGAGAGCACAGAGGCGTCAGAGCTAAATTGACTTCCCCCATCCTGACAGGTGGTGCGCTCTTAACGTGGATGCGCACGGTGAAGACTCCATGCAGGATTTCACCACACTACCTTTCCTTGTCCCCACACGTTCATGCTTTTTGTTTTGTGTAATGTGTAGATCAACCATCGACATACATTGTCGTGACATGACTATCATTAATCTGATGACTGTTAATTATCGAATCAAGCTAATTATGTTTATTTGTTACTCGATTGAATTAATCACGTAACAATTAATTCATTAGGAATTCGGGGCACCACGGGAAAAGTTGTTTAACGAGTTACTATCTCCCGACTTAAACTCTGAAGATATACAGATATCTCGTACATCAAAAACAGATATACAGATATCTCGTACATAAAAAACAGATATACAGATATCTCGTACATCAAAAACAGATATACAGATATCTCATACATCAAAAACAGTCAATAATTAATTATTACCTCATCAGTCTCATTTTGAAAGTTGCATAATCATTGATATCTGCAAGAACCCTAACCGTATTGATGAATCAGCAATACACAAATTGGCTTAATTATTTATATACCAACAAACTAAATAATAACACAGAATACACATGCACACATACATGAGATAAAAGTCCCTAGTGGACTGACAAGAAATGATGGCTTGTTAAACAATGGAAAGGGGGGTGGGGAAAGATAAAGAGAGGGAGGGACAAAGAGAGTCAACTTATCATATATACATTTGGAAACTACGCTCACAGTAACCAGAAAACTTAGCACCCTAACCACTGCTCATTCGGATTAGAAATGCAATATATATATATATATATATATATATATATGCGTAGCTGTCTTTCTCTGTCGTCTCTGTTGAAACCAATCGATCTGTCTACGGGTAGTGGCTCGATGTAAGGCTCTGGTTGCCCACCAGTGTTCACAATGTCCTTCTTCTTTGTAATGGAGTGGTTGTTAGAATCGATCCTTCGGATGTACCAATCGTTGTCTGTGCGGGGTTCTCCTTTCCACCTTGTGTCTTTAGTCAAAGAATGTTTCCGTTCTCCTAGGTGATCTTCTTCACTCGTGTTGAGGTGGTCAACAGAGTGACCAGAGTGTCTAACCATTTCACCGTGTAGACCACCGTCTCATACCTTTTGGTATCAATGGTTTATTTATGTATAATTATTCAGGGGTCAGCTCCCAACCGCTTTACACTCCAGCAGTAACCCGGCAATTAGCTGACCTGACCTGACCTTAAATCTATGTGTCAAGGACCTCTGGCAGTCTCTATGGGGGTGCCACATGGTTCAATCCTCAGGCCGACTCTTTTCTCTGTATAAATGATGTCGCTCTTGCTACTGGTGATTCTCTAATCCACCTCTACTCAGACAACACCATTCGGTATACGTCTGGCCCTTCTTTGGACACTGTGTTAATTAACCTCCAGCTTCAATGCCGATCGAAATGAATCACTAACCTTTGATGATCTTCATCTGGTGGCACTCCCAGGACTCAATGTTACACAACACATGTTCGTTTTGTTCAATAAAGTCCCTCTTCATGTCCAAAAACCTCAGTTTAAATTGGCGTGTTATGTTCAGTATTGTCTCAAATAACATCCGGGGAAATTGCAGAGAGCCAAATCTAATTACAGAAATACTCATCGTAAACGTTGATGAAAGGTACAAGTGTTATACATAGAATTAAAGATAAACTTCTTGTAAATCCAGCCACTGTGTCCGATTTCAAAAAGGCTTTACGGCGAAAGCACACCATGTCATTATGTTAGGACAGCGCCTAGCCACAAAACACCATACGGACATTTTTCAGAGAGGACTCACAAAAGTCAGGACAAAAGTAATGTCCCCCTATATGTCCAAAAACCTCATATTTATTGGTGTGTTTAGTTCAGTAATCCAAAGGCACAAAGCCCGCTCTCAACATCCAGACGAAAAGTCAAAAAAGTACAATAAAAGTTTGTAGAGACATATCAAACGATGTTTAAAAGCAATCCTCAGATTATTTTCGTCATAAATGATCAATAATATTTCAACCGGACAAAAGCTTCATCAAGGAGAAACAAGAAATGTCCACTGTCCACTCATTGAAAGTGCCCTATCTCCCTCATTTTTCAGAGTAAAAGCCTGAAACAATGCCTAAAGACTGGCCACATGTAGAAGAAGCCATAGAGATCGTGAACTGGATCCTAAGTCTTTGTATGGTGGATAGGCTTTCATTGGAACAACAGCCTTTCAAAATAATAGCACTTCCTGGATGGATTTTCCTCAGGTATTCGCCAGCCAGTTCTGTTATACTCATTACATACTTTATTTTAACATTTTATTTAATGAATAATTAATTTTATTAACTTTAGATGGTTTTCTATCCAAATCTACAAATTATATGCATATCCTAGCTTCTGGGCCTGAGTAGCAGGAAGTTTAATTTGGGCATGCTTTTCATCCAAAATTTCAAATGCTGCCCCCTACCCTAGTGAAGTTAAACAGGTCAACATTCACAAAGCCACTGGGCCAGATGGATTACCAGGACTTGTATTCAAAGCATGTGCGAATCAACTGTCAAGTGTCTTCGATGAGATTTTCAACCTCTCCCTGACCGAGTCTGTAATGCCTGTAGTACCAAGCAGACCACCATAGTCCCTGTTCCCAAGGAAGTGAAGGTAACCTGCCTAAATTATTACTGCCCCCTGGGCACTCACGTCTGTAGCCATGAATTGCTTTGAAAGGCTGGTCATGGCTCACATCAACAGCATCCTCCCGGACAACCTAGACCCACTCCAATTCGCTTACCAGCCCAACAAATCCACATATGATCTCAATCACATTCCACACTGCCCTTTCCCACCTGGACAAAAGGAATACCTATGTGAGATTGCTGTTCATTGACTACAGCTCAGCGTTCAACACCATAGTGCCCACGAAGCTCATCACTAAGCTAAGAACTCTGGGACTAAACACCTCACTCTGCAAATGGATCATGGACTTCCTGACGGGCCGCCCCCAGGTGGTAAGAGTAGGCAACAACACGTCTGCCACGCTGATCCTTATCACTGGGGCCCCTCAGGGGTTTGTAATTAGTCCCCTCCTGTATTCCCTGTTCACCCACGACTGCGTGGCCAAACACAACTCCAACACCATCATTAAGTTTTCTGATGATCACCACTGATCACCGACAACGATGAGACGGCAAATAGGGAGGAGGTCAGAGACCTGGTGGTACCAGGACAACAACCTCTCCCTCAACGATGAGACGGCATATAGGGAGGAGGTCAGATAACTGTCAGCGTGGTGCCAGGACAACAACTGACTCTGCCTGTGCCCCCTGTATATAGTCTCCACATTGACTCTGTACCGGTACCTCCTGTATATAGCCTCCACATTGACTCTGTACCGGTGCCCCCTGTATATAGCCTCCACATTGACTCTGTACCGGTACCCCCTGTATATAGCCTCCACATTGATTCTGTACCGGTGCCCCTGTATATAGTCTCCACATTGACTCTGTACCGGTAACCCCTGTATATAGCCTCCACATTGACTCTGTACCGGTGCCCCCTGTATATAGCCTCCACATTGACTCTGTACCGGTACCCCTGTATATAGCCTCCACATTGACTCTGTACCGGTACCCCCTGTATATAGCCTCCACATTGACTCTGTACCGGTACCCCCTGTATATAGCCTCCACATTGACTCTGTACCGGTACCCCCTGTATATAGCCTCCACATTGACTCTGTACCGGTACCCCCTGTATATAGCCTCCACATTGACTCTGTACTGGTACACCCTGTATATAGCCTCCACATTGACTCTGTACCGGTACCCCCTGTATATAGCCTCCACATTGACTCTGTACTGGTACCCCCTGTATATAGCCTCCACATTGACTCTGTACCGGTACCTCCTGTATATAGCCTCCACATTGACTCTGTACCGGTGCCCCCTGTATATAGCCTCCACATTGACTCTGTACCGGTACCCCCTGTATATAGCCTCCACATTGATTCTGTACCGGTGCCCCTGTATATAGTCTCCACATTGACTCTGTACCGGTAACCCCTGTATATAGCCTCCACATTGACACTGTACCGGTGCCCCCTGTATATAGCCTCCACATTGACTCTGTACCGGTACCCCCTGTATATAGCCTCCACATTGACTCTGTACCGGTACCCCCTGTATATAGCCTCCACATTGACTCTGTACCGGTACCCCCTGTATATAGCCTCCACATTGACTCTGTACCGGTACCCCCTGTATATAGCCTCCACATTGACTCTGTACCGGTACCCCCTGTATATAGCCTCCACATTGACTCTGTACTGGTACACCCTGTATATAGCCTCCACATTGACTCTGTACCGGTACCCCCTGTATATAGCCTCCACATTGACTCTGTACTGGTACCCCTGTATATAGCCTCCACATTGACTCTGTACCGGTACCCCCTGTATTTAGCCTCCACATTGACTCTGTACAGGTACACCCTGTATATAGCCTCCACATTGACTCTGTACCGGTACCCCCTGTATATAGCCTCCACATTGACTCTGTACCGGTACCCCCTGTATATAGCCTCCACATTGACTCTGTACTGGTACACCCTGTATATAGCCTCCACATTGACTCTGTACCGGTACCCCCTGTATATAGCCTCCACATTGACTCTGTACTGGTACCCCCTGTATATAGCCTCCACATTGACTCTGTACCGGTACCCCCTGTATTTAGCCTCCACATTGACTCTGTACTGGTACACCCTGTATATAGCCTCCACATTGACTCTGTACCGGTCCCCCCTGTATATAGCCTCCACATTGAGTCTGTACTGGTACACCCTGTATATAGCCTCCACATTGACTCTGTACCGGTACCCCCTGTATATAGCCTCCACATTGACTCTGTACTGGTACCCCCTGTATATAGCCTCCACATTGACTCTGTAATGGTACACCCTGTATATAGCCTCCACATTGACTCTGTACCGGTACCCCCTGTATATAGCCTCCACATTGACTCTGTACCGGTACCCCCTGTATATAGCCTCCACATTGACTCTGTACTGGTACCCCCTGTATATAGCCTCCACATTGACTCTGTACCGGTACCCCCTGTATATAGCCTCCACATTGACTCAGTACCGGTACCCCCTGTATATAGCCTCCACATTGACTCTGTACTGGTACACCCTGTATAAAGCCTCCACATTGACTCTGTACCGGTACCCCCTGTATATAGCCTCCACATTGACTCTGTACCGGTACCCCCTGTATATAGCCTCCACATTGACTCTGTACCGTAATACCCTGTATTTAGCCTCCACATTGACTCTGTACTGGTACACCCTGTATAAAGCCTCCACATTGACTCTGTACTGGTACCCCCTGTATATAGCCTCCACATTGACTCTGTACCGGTACCCCCTGTATAAAGCTTCCACATTGACTCTGTACTGGTACACCCTGTATAAAGCCTCCACATTGACTCTGTAATGGTACCCCCTGTATAAAGCCTCCACATTGACTCTGTAATGGTACCCCCTGTATAAAGCCTCCACATTGACTCTGTAATGGTACCCCCTGTATAAAGCCTCCACATTGACTCTGTACTGGTACCCCCTGTATATAGCCTCCACATTGACTCTGTACTGGTACCCCCTGTATATAGCCTCCACATTGACTCTGTACTGGTACCCCCTGTATATAGCCTCCACATTGACTCTGTACTGGTACCCCCTGTATAAAGCCTCCACATTGACTCTGTACTGGTACCCCCTGTATATAGCCTCCACATTGACTCTGTACTGGTACCCCCTGTGTATTGCCTCCACATTGACTCTGTACTGGTACCCCCTGTATATAGTCTCCACATTGACTCTGTACTGGTACCCCCTGTATATAGTCTCCACATTGACTCTGTACTGGTACCCCCTGTATATAGCCTCCACATTGACTCTGTACTGGTACACTCTGTATATAGCCTCCACATTGACTCTGTACTGGTACACCCTGTATATAGCCTCCACATTGACTCTGTACTGGTACCCCCTGTATATAGCCTCCACATTGACTCTGTACTGGTACCCCCTGTATATAGCCTCCACATTGACTCTGTACTGGTACCCCCTGTATATAGCCTCCACATTGACTCTGTACTGGTACCCCCTGTATATAGTCTCCACATTGACTCTGTACTGGTACCCCTGTATATAGTCTCCACATTGACTCTGTACTGGTACCCCTGTATATAGTCTCCACATTGACTCTGTACTGGTACCCCCTGTATATAGTCTCCACATTGACTCTGTACTGGTACCCCCTGTATAAAGCCTCCACATTGACTCTGTAACGGTACCCCCTGTATATAGCCTCCACATTGACTCTGTACTGGTACCCCCTGTATATAGCCTCCACATTGACTCTGTACTGGTACCCCCTGTATATAGCCTCCACATTGACTCTGTACTGGTACCCCTGTATATAGTATCC
This sequence comes from Oncorhynchus keta, assembly GCF_023373465.1. Lineage (NCBI taxonomy): Eukaryota > Metazoa > Chordata > Actinopteri > Salmoniformes > Salmonidae > Oncorhynchus > Oncorhynchus keta. Next base: position 4,910,030 of record NC_068424.1, on the reverse strand, counting down.
ACATTGACTCTGTACTGGTACCCCCTGTATAAAGCCTCCACATTGACTCTGTACTGGTACCCCCTGTATATAGCCTCCACATTGACTCTGTACTGGTACCCCCTGTATATAGCCTCCACATTGACTCTGTACTGGTACCCCCTGTATATAGTCTCCACATTGACTCTGTACCGGTACCCCCTGTATATAGCCTCCACATTGACTCTGTACCGGTCCCCCCTGTATATAGTCTCCACATTGACTCTGTACTGGTACCCCCTGTATATAGCCTCCACATTGACTCTGTACTGGTACCCCCTGTATATAGCCTCCACATTGACTCTGTACTGGTACCCCCTGTATATAGCCTCCACATTGACTCTGTACTGGTACCCCCTGTATATAGCCTCCACATTGACTCTGTACTGGTACCCCCTGTATATAGTCTCCACATTGACTCTGTACTGGTACCCCCTGTATATAGTCTCCACATTGACTCTGTACTGGTACCCCCTGTATATAGTCTCCACATTGACTCTGTACTGGTACCCCCTGTATATAGCCTCCACATTGACTCTGTACTGGTACCCCCTGTATATAGCCTCCACATTGACTCTGTACTGGTACCCCCTGTATATAGCCTCCACATTGACTCTGTACCGGTCCCCCCTGTATAAAGCCTCCTTATTGCTATTCTTATTGTGTTACTTTTTATTATTACTTTTTATTTGATTTTAGTCTACTTGGTAAATCGTTTCTTCTTGAACTGCATAGTTGGTTAAGGGCTTGTAAGTAAAGCATTTCACGGTAAAGGCGAGACTTGTTGTATTTGGCGCATGTGACAAATAAAGATTGATTTGGTTTAACAATAAAAAAACAATAAACACGCTGGGTACATACAGTGGGGTCATACAGTGGGGTCATACCGTGGGGTCATACAGTGGGGTCATACAGTGGGGTCATACTGCGGGGTCATACAGTGGGGTCATACAGTGGGGTCATACAGTGGGGTCATACGATGGGGTTATACGCGGGGTCATACGACGGGGTCATACAATGGGGTCATACAGTGGGGTCATACAGTGGGGTCATACTGCGGGGTCATACAGCGGGGTCATACAGTGGGGTCATACTGTGGGGTCATACCGTGGGGTCATACAGTGGGGTCAAACAGTGGGGTCATACGACGGGGTCATAAATGGGGTCATTACAGTGGGGTCATACAGTGGGGTCATACAGTGGGGTCATACAGTGTGGTCATACAGTGGGGTCATACAGTGGGGTCATATGGTGGGGTCATACATTGGGGTCATACAGTGGGGTCATATGGTGGGGTCATACAGTGGGGTCATACAGTGGGGTCATACTGCGGGGTCATACGCGGGGTCATACGCGGGGTCATACGGTGGGGTCATAAGGCGGGGTCATACAGTGGGGTCATACAGTGGGGTCATACAGTGGGGTCATACAGTGGGGTCATACGGCGGGGTCATACAGTGGGGTCATACAGTGGGGTCATACAGTTGGGTCATACGGCAGGGTCATACGGTGTGGTCATACAGTGGGGTCATACAGTGGGGTCATACAGTGGGGTCATACAGTGGGGTCATACAGTGGGGTCCTACAGTGGGGTCATACAGTGGGGTCATACAGTGGGGTCATACAGTGGGGTCATACAGCGGGATTATACAGTAGGGTCATACAGTGGGGTCATACAGTGGGGTCATACGGTGGGGTCATACAGTGGGGTCATACAGTGGGGTCATACGGTGGGGTCATACAGTGGGGTCATACAGTGGGGTCATACAGTGGGGTCATACAGTGGGGTCCTACAGTGGGGTCATACAGTGGGGTCATACAGTGGGGTCATACGGTGGGGTCATACGGTGGGGTCATACAGTGGGGTCATACCGTGGGGTCATACAGTGGGAGACGACTACTTCCAGATCCTGCTGTAAATGTCCTCCACATTATCATCACCCTCCTCATCCCCTGTAAATATAATCATCATCATCATCATCACACTCCTCATCCCGTTAATATCTATCAGTGAGTTACGTATTGATTTAATGGAGCTCAGAGGAGGCTTAGAGATATGAACACAGAGAGGAAAAAGGTTGCGTGGAGAACAATAGTTTTCCACAACATGTTTCAGTAGACTACCTCCTCCTCACTGCGCAGATCAAATCAGTTATTATATTATTATTATTATTATTATATTATTATATTATTATTATATTATATTATTATTATTATTATTATATTATTATATTATTATTATTATTATATTATTATATTATTATATTATTATTATTATATTATTATATTATTATTATTATATTATTATATTATTATATTATTTTATTATTATATTATTATATTATTATTATTATTATATTATTATTATTATTATTATTATTATTATATTATTATATTATTATTATATTATATTATTATTATTATTATTATATTATTATATTATTATTATTATAGTTTATCATCCATCGTGATTAAACATCTCGGGCTTGTTTCCTGCTGGAACTCATCTATTTTCAATGGCTATTCTCAATTCCCAATGATTTTTAATCCAGGACTAATCTGTGTGTGAGAAACCGGCCTCTGGAGTTTTTCCTGACCAGGTTACATGGCCAGAGCCTGATCATGACCCCCGATGACGTGTTCTCCCGTCTCTATGCGGTAGCTAGGTGGACTTTCCCTCAACCTATCACCACTTTCTATGCAAATATGTGATGTCATCATGAATAGGAGTAGAGCCTCTACCTTAATGGAGCCTCTACTGTATATCCACCCATCCCTCCCTTCCTCCCAGCATCCCTCACACCTACACTTCCCTCCCTCCCAGCATCCCTCACACCCACACTTCTCTCCCTCCCAGCATCCCTCACACCCACACTTCTCTCCCTCCCAGCATCCCTCACACCTACACTTCCCTCCCTCCCTTCCTCCCAGCATCCCTCACACCCACACTTCGCTCCCTCCCAGCATCCCTCACACCCACACTTCCCTCCCTCCCACCATCCTTCCTTCGTTCTGTCCCTCCCACCATTCTTCCTTCCTTCCTTCCCTTCATGGATTCCTCCTTCCTTCCATCCATCCATCCATCCATCCATCCATCACTGCCCATCCTACCCTGCCTTCAACCCTCCTTCCATCCATCCATCCATCCATCCATCCATCCATCCATCCATCCATCCATCCATCACTGCCCATCCTACCCTGCCTTCAGCCCTCCCTCCCTCCTCACACAGACATACACAGTGGTGGACAAAGTACCCAGTTGTCATACTTGAGTAAAAGTAAAGATACCTTTAATAGAAAATGACTCAAGTAAAAGTGAAAGTCACCCAGTAAAATACTACTTGAGTAAAAGTCTAAAAGTATTTTGTTTTGAATATACTTAAGTATCAAAAGTTCATTTTATTACACAAACCAGACTGCACACTTTACTTGTTTTTTTAATTTACAGATAGCCAGGGCCACACTCCAACAGTCAGACATCATTTACAAACAAAGCAGTTGTGTTTAGTGAGTCTGCCAGATCAAAGGCAGTAGGGATGACCAGGGATGTTCTCTGTTTAGTGAGTCCTCCAGATCAGAGGTAGTAGGGATGACCAGGGATGTTCTCTGTTTAGTGAGTCCTCCAGATCAGAGGCAGTAGGGATGACCAGGGATGTTCTCTGTTTAGTGAGTCCTCCAGATCAGAGGCAGTAGGGATGACCAGGGATGTTCTCTGTTTAGTGAGTCTGCCAGATCAAAGGCAGTAGGGATGACCAGGGATGTTCTCTGTTTAGTGAGTCCTCCAGATCAGAGGCAGTAGGGATGACCAGGGATGTTCTCTGTTTAGTGAGTCCTCCAGATCAGAGGCAGTAGGGATGACCAGGGATGTTCTCTGTTTAGTGAGTCTGCCAGATCAGAGGCAGTAGGGATGACCAGGGATGTTCTCTGTTTAGTGAGTCCTCCAGATCAGAGGCAGTAGGGATGACCAGGGATGTTCTCTGTTTAGTGAGTCCTCCAGATCAGAGGCAGTAGGGATGACCAGGGAGGTTCTCTGTTTAGTGAGTCCTCCAGATCAGAGGCAGTAGGGATGACCAGGGATGTTCTCTGTTTAGTGAGTCCTCCAGATCAGAGGCAGTAGGGATGACCAGGGATGTTCTCTGTTTAGTGAGTCCTCCAGATCAGAGGCAGTAGGGATGACCAGGGATGTTCTCTGTTTAGTGAGTCCTCCAGATCAGAGGCAGTAGGGAGGACCAGGGATGTTCTCTGTTTAGTGAGTCCTCCAGATCAGAGGCAGTAGGGATGACCAGGGATGTTCTGTTGATAAGTGTGTTATTTGGACCATTTTTCTGTCCTGCTAAGCATTCAAAATGTAACAAATACTTTTGGGTGTCAGGAAAAATGTATGGAGTAGAAAGTACATTATTTATATTCTTTAGGAATGTTGTGGAGTAAAAAAAAAAGTGATCAAAAATATAAATAGTAAAGAGAAGTACAGATAACCCAAAACACGATTTAAGTTGTATTTTAAAGAATTTGTATTTAATTACTTTACAGCACTGCACATACTCACACACTCATACTATTAAATGTACGGATTGAGCGATTGAGTGAAACCTGTGTGATGATCGTGATAGGATGATCTGATCCATGAAGAACAACCCCTAAAAATGAGGAGTAATCCAATTTAGAATATCCCTGAAGGTGTGTATTCTAATTTAGAATATCCCTGAAGGTGTGTAATCCAATTTAGAATATCCCTGAAGGTGTGTATTCCAATTTAGAATATCCCTGAAGGTGTGTATTCCAATTTAGAATATCCCTGAAGGTGTGTAATCCAATTTAGAATATCCCTGAAGGTGTGTATTCCAATTTAGAATATCCCTGAAGGTGTGTAATCCAATTTAGAATATCCCTGAAGGTGTGTATTCCAATTTAGAATATCCCTGAAGGTGTGTATTCCAATTTAGAATATCCCTGAAGGTGTGTATTCCAATTTAGAATATCCCTGAAGGTGTGTATTCCAATTTAGAATATCCCTGAAGGTGTGTAATCCAATTTAGAATATCCCTGAAGGTGTGTATTCCAATTTAGAATAAAGGTGTGTATTCCAAAGAATATAAGGTGTGTATTCCAATTTAGAATATCCCTGAAGGTGTGTATTCCAATTTAGAATATCCCTGAAGGTGTGTAATCCAATTTAGAATATCCCTGAAGGTGTGTATTTTTAGAATATCCCTGAAGGTGTTAATCCAATTTAGAATATCCCTGAAGGTGTGTATTCCAATTTAGAATATCCCTGAAGGTGTGTAATCCAATTTAGAATATCCCTGAAGGTGTGTAATCCAATTTAGAATATCCCTGAAGGTGTGTATTCCAATTTAGAATATCCCTGAAGGTGTGTAATCCAATTTAGAATATCCCTGAAGGTGTGTATTCCAATTTAGAATATCCCTGAAGGTGTGTAATCCAATTTAGAATATCCCTGAAGGTGTGTAATCCAATTTAGAATATCCCTGAAGGTGTGTAATCCAATTTAGAATATCCCTGAAGGTGTGTAATCCAATTTAGAATAGCCCTGAAGGTGTGTAATCCAATTTAGAATATCCCTGAAGGTGTGTAAATCCAATATGGAAAATCCCTGAAGATGTGTGTAAATCCAATTTAGAATATCCCTGAAGGTGTGTAAATCCAATTTAGAATATCCCTGAAGGTGTGTAATCCAATTTAGAATATCCCTGAAGGTGTGTAATCCAATTTAGAATATCCCTGAAGGTGTGTAATCCAATTTAGAATAGCCCTGAAGGTGTGTAATCCAATTTAGAATATCCCTGAAGGTGTGTAATCCAATATGGAAAATCCCTGAAGATGTGTGTAATCCAATTTAGAATATCCCTGAAGGTGTGTAAATCCAATTTAGAATATCCCTGAAGGTGTGTAATCCAATTTAGAATATCCCTGAAGGTGTGTAATCCAATTTAGAATATCCCTGAAGGTGTGTAATCCAATTTAGAATAGCCCTGAAGGTGTGTAATCCAATTTAGAATATCCCTGAAGGTGTGTAAATCCAATTTAGAATATCCCTGAAGGTGTGTAAATCCAATTTAGAATATCCCTGAATGTGTGTAATCCAATTTAGAATATCCCTGAAGGTGTGTAAATTCCAATTTAGAATATCCCTGAAGGTGTGTAATCCAATTTAGAATATCCCTGAAGGTGTGTATTCCAATTTAGAATATCCCTGAAGGTGTGTAATCCAATTTAGAATATCCCTGAAGGTGTGTAATCCAATTTAGAATATCCCTGAAGGTGTGTATTCCAATTTAGAATATCCCTGAAGGTGTGTAATCCAATTTAGAATATCCCTGAAGGTGTGTAATCCAATTTAGAATATCCCTGAAGGTGTGTAATCCAATTTAGAATATCCCTGAAGGTGTGTAATCCAATTTAGAATATCCCTGAAGGTGTGTATTCCAATTTAGAATATCCCTGAAGGTGTGTAATCCAATTTAGAATATCCCTGAAGGTGTGTAATCCAATTTAGAATATCCCTGAAGGTGTGTAATCCAATTTAGAATATCCCTGAAGGTGTGATATCCATGAAGATGTGTAATCCATGAAGATGTGTAATCCATGAGGAATATATCTGAAGATCTGTAATCCGTGAAGAATATATCTGAAGATCTGTAATCCGTGAAGAATATATCTGAAGATCTGTAATCCGTGAGGAATATATCTGAAGATCTGTAATCCATGAGGAATATATGTGAAGATCTGTAATCCATGAAGATCTGTAATCCATGAAGACCTGTAATCCATGAAGATCTGTAACCCATGAAGATGTGTAACCCATGAAGATGTGTAATCCATGAGGAATATATCTGAAGATCTGTAATCCATGAGGAATATATCTGAAGATCTGTAATCCATGAGGAATATATCTGAAGATCTGTAATCCATGAAGATCTGTAATCCATGAAGATCTGTAATCCATGAAGATCTGTAATCCATGAAGATCTGTAATCCGTGAAGAATATATCTGAAGATCTGTAATCCGTGAAGAATATATCTGAAGATCTGTAATCCGTGAAGAATATATCTGAAGATCTGTAATCCGTGAAGAATATATCTGAAGATCTGTAATCCATGAAGATCTGTAATCCATGAAGATCTGTAATCCATGAAGATCTGTAATCCGTGAAGAATATATCTGAAGATCTGTAATCCGTGAAGAATATATCTGACGATGTTTAATACATGAAGAATATCCCTGTTCATTTGATATCCTCTTTTGAGGGAGGAGGGAGTATAGAGCTCTTCATTCCTCTCATTTCTTTCACATCCCTTTGGTTATTTCTTCCCAGAACCCATCATTTTCCACTTTCATTTGTCAGCTCAGGAGCCGAGGACAGGGATATGATTAATGACAGTTTTCTGTGAGCACACATGTTCTCACTCTCTCCACCCGCCCGTATCTCACATCCTCCATCCATCGGTCTAGGGCCGCTCTGACAGACACACCTGTGTTGTCGCTGAGTGATGTGTTTTTTCCTTCCTTCCGGATGACCCATAATGCCAGGCGCTGGGGAGATTGATCAGTGACGGCAGTGGAGGGAGGGAGGGAGGGAGATATCTCATCTGTGTTCGCTGGTGACAGAGACATGGTTGTTGCGTTCATTCATTTTCAATGCCGTGGTCTTCACCAAGTGAGATAAGTGAATGTTTTATCATTAAATTGAAATTATTTAATACACATCAAAACATACACATACACTCAGTTAATAATTAGGTACACCCATCTAGTCGGACCCCCCTTTGCCTCCAGAACAGCCTGAATTCTTTGGGCATTGAAACATTTCTCAAATTGGTATCAAGGGACCTAACATATGCTAGGAAAACATTCCCCACACCATTACGCCACTGCCACCAGCACCGGGCATGATGCTGCTTTGCCAATCAGCAACAGGTATCGCGATTCATCGAACCAGGCAATGTTTCCCCTCCTCCTCAATTGTCCAGTTTTGGGGATTGGGTGCCCACTGGAGCCACTTCGTCTTGTTTTTAGTTGATAGGAACCATCCGTGACAAGGACTGACGACTCGTGCATTCCAAGAAGCTGTTCTGCATTCCCTCTTGTACTTCACTGTTATTTGCCTGTTTGCTTCCACGCTTCTAGTCAAGTTAGCTAAGGCAGCTGAGGCCCATTGGTAAGGCAGCTGAGGCCCATTGGTAAGGCAGTTGAGGCCCATTGGTAAGGCAGCTGAGGCCCATTGGTAAGGCAGCTGAGGCCCATTGGTAAGGCAGCTGAGGCCCATTGGTAAGGCAGCTGAGGCCCATTGGTAAGGCAGCTGAGGCCCATTGGTAAGGCAGCTGAGGCCCATTGATAATATAAATCAGTGCAGTGATGTAGAATAGGAATAAGGTGTCTATTGTTGTAACAACTTCAGAGGTAGGGCTGTTATGGTGACGGTATTACCGTCCACGCCACATCACGACAGCAGTCAAATTCCACGAGACCGCTGAGTCACAGTAATCAGGCTTCTCCAATGCTGATGATGGCCATTAGTAGTCTACCAAACTTGCTAACTGCCTGTTACTCAGCACTGTATTGTCCCTCTAATCACTCTGACATCAATGCAAACTTATTAGAACATCTAATCAAACACTTCCTGAGAGTCCATGAGCTCATGTTGCGCAACATTTCTATAGGCTATGCAACAGAGTGAGATAACAGAGTATTGATGGTCTCTATTTAAAAGAGGAGGAGACCCATCCACTTTATTTTGGCTTGGCCAACTATATTTATTCATCTACTTTTCTAATATTAAGCACATTGCTTCTCTTTACAACAGGAGTATGGCAGGTAGCCTAGTGGTTAGAAAGTTGGGCCAGTAAACAAGAGGTTGCTGGTTTGAATCCCGCCGCTGACAAGATAAACATATGTTATTTTGCACATGAGCAAGGCAGGTAACCCACTGTTCCCTGGGTGCAGTTGATGTCAATTAAGGCAGCCCCCTTGATTCAGAGGGGTTTGGTTATTAAATGCAGAAGACACATTTCAGTTGAAGGCTTTCTGTTGTACTACTGACTACGTATCACCCTTTTCTTATAGCCTACCTGGCTGCCTTTAAAATGAACCTTGGGAAAAGCGTCCTCCATTTGATGACATGTGTTTTGATAATGGTCCATTCTATATCAAAACTAATTTCACACATATATTATTTAGTATATGTAAAGACAAGACATTTTAAGTCCCCGTATTTGAGGACCCTATCTGATTATTTGTATTCAATTCAGTCTGGTATGAGAATGGTAGCCCTTATCTGCAAAAGCAGGGTGTCTGCGGAAAGCTGAGTATCTTGGCGAGTGATCTCTGCCTTAAAATCTTTGGTGTGACTTACTACCATATATGGCCATACGAATGTATAAGGGCAGGTCGAGCCGATGACCTCATTTCAGAAGGTGAGGCCATGACATCACAGAAGAAGAAGACGAGAATCGGCTCGATGGAAAGAAGATGGCGGGGGCGGATGAAGAATCTAACGGCGGCAGAATCAAGGAGAATTGGAAAGGACAACGGAGCAAAGTAGAGTACGGTGATGAGAATGTAACTGTATCTAGTAGGAGTACCGTTTGTAAATGAGGAGCAGATTATCGGATTACCAATCCTGAGCAATCCATTTGAAATATTCAAACTGGTGGGAAGAGCTCTGGGTAAAGTGAGGACAGTTAGGATCACTAGAGGAGGGCTTGTTTAGATTTTTTTGCACTTCTGAGGAACAGTAGAAACCTGTCTCACTTGATTTGATAAGTTTGTTGTGTGTGTCTCTGAGGAACAGGGCACCCCTCTAGGGGGTTATATCTGGAGTCTCATGGGGAGTAGTTGAAGAGATGAAAAATATTCCTGAAGTGATTGATGCACGTCAGATGAATTGTGTGGAGAATGATGAAAAAGTGAAGAGTCTATCTGTTCTTTTGTTTTTTGAAAATGAGTCTCTCCCTACTCAAGTCCAGTTAGGGTATATTAACTACAGAGTCAGAGCATTTATCCCAAGACCAATGCAGTGTGATCATTGTAAAGCTTTTGGTCATGTATCAAGTGTTTTTGCAGAAGGAAGAAGCCAATATGTCCAAGTTGTGGAAAAGATCAAATGATGTGCTATAAAAGTGATGACCATGTGACATGTTGTAATTGTGGTGGGAAACCATGAAGCCACGCCTTCCTAACGCCCCACAAGGGTGAAAAAGAACGAGTTGGCCAAAGTCAGGGTTGTACAGAGCATTTCATATCTAGAAGCTGTGAAAATGGTTGAGGGTTTGAATGGTGCACCAGAAGAGTCCAGGGTGATGGATAGGCCTTCACTGCAGGCTGCAGGGGTTGCCTTTCACCAGCAAGATCCTGACATTTTAAAGGTTAAGAAGGGGGGAATTTATGGCCTTTATAGCTGTTGGTAACTAATGGCACTGCCAATGTGGAGAGAAGGTCCAGGAAGATAGAAATTATAGTTGAGCGGTTCCTGGGGCTGAAAGATTCCTCAGCAAAATGAGTTACATGGAGCCGTACCACCCTCTCAGGTCCTAGAGCCGTACCACCCTCTCAGGTCCTAGAGCCGTACCACCCTCTCAGGTCCTAGAGCCGTACCACCCTCTCAGGTCCTAGAGCCGTACCACCCTCTCAGGTCCTAGAGCCGTATCATTCTCTCGGGTCCTAGAGCCGTACCACCCTCTCAGGTCCTAGAGCCGTACCACCCTCTCAGGTCCTAGAGCCGTACCACCCTCTCAGGTCCTAGAGCCGTACCAGCCTCTCAGGTCCTAGAGCCGTATCATTCTCTCGGGTCCTAGAGCCGTACCACCCTCTCAGGTCCTAGAGCCGTACCACCCTCTCAGGTCCTAGAGCCGTACCACCCTCTCAGGTCCTAGAGCCATACCACCCTCTCAGGTCCCAGAGCCGTACCACCCTCTCAGGTCCTAGAGCCGTACCAACCTCTCAGGTCCTAGAGCCGTACCAACCTCTCAGGTCCTAGAGCCGTACCACCCTCTCAGGTCCTAGAGCCGTACCACCCTCTCAGGTCCTAGAGCCATACCACCCTCTCAGGTCCTAGAGCCGTACCACCTTCTCTGATCCTAGAGCCGTACCACCCTCTCAGGTCCTAGAGCCGTACCACCCTCTCAGGTCCTAGAGCTGTACCACCCTCTCAGGTCCTAGAGCCGTACCACCCTCTCAGGTCCTAGAGCCGTACCACCCTCTCAGATCCTAGAGCCGTACCACCCTCTCAGGTCCTAGAGCCGTACCACCCTCTCAGGTCCTAGAGACGCACCACCCTCTCAGGTCCTAGAGCCGTACCACCCTCTCAGGTCGTAGAGCCGTACCACCCTCTCAGGTCCTAGAGCCGTACCACCCTCTCAGGTCCTAGAGCCGTACCGCCCTCTCAGGTCCTAGAGCCGTACCGCCCTCTCAGGTCCTAGAGCCGTACCACCCTCTCAGGTCCTAGAGCCGTACCACCCTCTCAGGTCCTAGAGCCGTACCGCCCTCTCAGGTCCTAGAGCCGTACCACCCTCTCAGGTCCTAGAGCCGTATCACCCTCTCAGGTCCTAGAGCCGTACTACCCTCTCAGGTCCTAGAGCCGTATCACCCTCTCAGGTCCTAGAGCCGTACCACCCTCTCAGGTCCTAGAGCCGTACCACCCTTTCAGGTCCTAGAGCCGTATCACCCTCTCAGGTCCTAGAGCCGTACCACCCTCTCAGGCCCTAGAGCCGTACCACCCTCTCAGGTCCTAGAGCCGTACCACCCTCTCAGGTCCTAGAGACGTATCACCCTCTCAGGTCCTAGAGCCGTACCACCCTCTCAGGTCCAAGAGCCTGAGAGGGTGGTACGGCTTGATTATGTTATTTTCACCATTACAGATGGATTTCTTCTATTTTGTTTGGTTTCAACCCATCCAGTTGTTAAAACCAACATAAGAAGAAGAAGGTGAAGAAGAAGAATACCTCATTTCAAGATGGCTGCTACCTACATTTTTATTGGTGTGGATTAAATTCAAATCAAATCAAATTGTATTTGTCACATACACATGGTTAGCAGATGTTAATGCGAGTGTAGCGAAATGCTTGTGCTTCTAGTTCCGACAATGCAGTAATAACCAACAAGTAATCTAACTAACAATTCCAAAACTACTGTCTTATACACGGTGTAAGGGGATAAAGAATATGTACATAAGGATATATGAATGAGTGATGGTACAGAGCAGCATAGGCAAGATACAGTAGATGGTATCGAGTACAGTATGTACATATGAGATGAGTATGTAAACAAAGTGGCATACTTAAAGTGGCTAGTGACACATGTATTACATAAGGATGCAGTCGATGATATAGAGTACAGTATATACGTATGCATATGAGATGAATAATGTAGGGTAAGTAACATTATATAAGGTAGCATTGTTTAAAGTGGCTAGTGATATATTTACATCATTTCCCATCAATTCCCATTATTAAAGTGGCTGGAGTTGAGTCAGTGTCAGTGTCAGTGTGTTGGCAGCAGCCACTCAATGTTAGTGGTGGCTGTTTACCAGTCTGATGGCCTTGAGATAGAATCTGTTTTTCAGTCTCTCGGTCCCAGCTTTGATGCACCTGTACTGACCTCGCCTTCTGGATGATATCGGGGTGAACAGGCAGTGGCTCGGGTGGTTGATGTCCTTGATGATCTTTATGGCCTTCCTGTAACATCGGGTGGTGTAGGTGTCCTGGAGGGCAGGTAGTTTGCCCCCGGTGATGCGTTGTGCAGACCTCACTACCCTCTGGAGAGCCTTACGGTTGAGGGAGGAGCAGTTGCCGTACCAGGAGGTGATACAGCCCGCCAGGATGCTCTCAATTGTGCATCTGTAAAGTTTGTGAGTGCTTTTGGTGAAAAGCCTAATTTCTTCAGCCTCCTGAGGTTGAAGAGGCGCTGCTGCGCTTTCTTCACGATGCTGTCTGTGTGAGTGGACCAATTCAGTTTGTCTGTGATGTGTATGCCGAGGAACTTAAAACTTTCTACCCTCTCCACTACTGTTCCATCGATGTGGATAGGGGGTGTTCCCTCTGCTGTTTCCTGAAGTCCACAATCATCTCCTTAGTTTTGTTGACGTAGAGTGTGAGGTTATTTTCCTGACACCACACTCCGAGGGCCCTCACCTCCTCCCTGTAGGCCGTCTCGTCGTTGTTGGTAATCAAGCCTACCACTGTTGTGTCGTCCGCAAACTTGATGATTGAGTTGGAGGCGTGCGTGGCCACGCAGTCGTGGGTGAACAGGGAGTACAGGAGAGGGCTCAGAACGCACCCTTGTGGGGCCCCAGTGTTGAGGATCAGCGGGGAGGAGATGTTGTTGCCTACCCTCACCCCTGGGGGCGGCCCGTCAGGAAGTCCAGTACCCAGTTGCACAGGGCGGGGTCGAGACCCAGGGTATCGAGCTTGATAACGAGCTTGGAGGGTACTATGGTGTTGAATGCCGAGCTGTAGTCGATGAACAGCATTCTCACAGTGTGCAGTGTGGTTGAGATTGCATCGTCTGTGGACCTATTTGGGCGGTAAGCAAATTGGAGTGGGTCTAGGGTGTCAGGTAGGGTGGAGGTGATATGGTCCTTGACTAGTCTCTCAAAGCACTTCATGATGACGGAAGTGAGTGCTACGGGGCGGTAGTCGTTTAGCTCAGTTACCATAGCTTTCTTGGTAACAGGAACAATGGTGGCCCTCTTGAAGCATGTGGGAACAGCAGACTGGTATAGGGATTGGTTGGTCTGCGCATGCTCCGAGGGCACGGCTGGGGATGCCGTCTGGGCCTGCAGCCTTGCGAGGGTTAACACTTTTAAATGTCTTACTCACCTCGGCTGCAGTGAAGTAGAGTCTGCATGTTTTCGTTGCAGGCCGTGTCAGTGGTCCTCAAAGCGGGCAAAAAAGTTATTTAGTCTGCCTGGGAGCAAGACATCCTGGTCCGTGACTGGGCTGGATTTCTTCTTGTAGTCCGTGATTGACTGTAGACCCTGCCACATGCCTCTTGTGTCTGAGCCGTTGAATTGAGATTCTACTTTGTCTCTGTACTGACGCTTAGCTTGTTTGATAGCCTTGCGGAGGGAATAGCTGCACTGTTTGTATTCGGTCATGTTACCAGTCACCTTGCCCTGATTAAAAGCAGTGGTTCGCGCTTTCAGTTTCACGCGAATGCTGCCATCAATCCACGGTTTCTGGTTAGGGAATGTTTTAATTGTTGCTATGGGAAAGACATCTTCAACGCACGTTCTAATGAACTCGCACACCGAATCAGCGTATTTGTCAATATTGTTATCTGACGCAATACGAAACATATCTCAGTCCACGTGATGGAAGCAGTCTTGGAGTGTGGAGTCAGCTTAGTCGGACCAGCGTTGGACAGACCTCAGCGTGGGAGCCTCTTGTTTTAGTTTTTGTCTGTAGGCAGGGATCAACAAAATGGAGTCGTGGTCAGCTTTTCCGAAAGGGGGGCGGGGCAGGGCGTTATATGCGTCGCAGAAGTTAGAGTAACAATGATCCAAGGTTTTTCCACCCCTGGTTGCGCAATCGATATGCTGATAAAATTTAGGGAGTCTTGTTTTCAGATTAGCCTTGTTAAAATCCCCAGCTACAATGAATGCAGCCTCTGGATAAATGGATTCCAGTTTGCAAAGAGTCAAATAAAGTTTGTTCAGAGCCATCGATATGTCTGCTTGGGGGGAGATATATACGGCTGTGATTATAATCGAAGAGAATTCTCTTGGTAGATAATGCGGTCTACATTTAATTGTGAGGAATTCTAAATCAGGTGAACAGAAGGATTTGAGTTCCTGTATGTTTCTTTCATCACACCATGTCTCGTTAGCCATAAGGCATACGCCCCCGCCCCTCTTCTTACCAGAAAGATGTTTGTTTCTGTCGGCGCGATGCGTGGAGAAACCCGCTGGCTGCACCGCCTCGGATAGCGTCTCTCCAGTGAGCCATGTTTCCATGAAGCAAAGAATGTTACAGTCTCTGATGTCCCTCTGGAATGCTACCCTTGCTCGGATTTCATCAACCTTGTTGTCAAGAGACTGGACATTGGAAAGAAGAATGCTGGGGAGTGGTGCACGATGTGCCAGTCTCCGGTGTCTGACCAGAAGACCGCCTTGTTTCCCCTTTTTCGGAGTCGTTTTTTGGGTCGCAGCATGCGATCCATTCCGTTGTCCTGTTTGAAAGGCAGAACACAGGATCCGCATCGCGAAAAACATATTCTTGGTCGTACTGATGGTGAGTTGACGCTGATCTTATATTCAGTAGTTCTTCTCGACTGTATGTAATGAAACCTAAGATGACCTGGGGTACTAATGTAAGAAATAACACGTAGAAAAAAACAAAAAACTGCATAGTTTCCTAGGAACGCGAAGCGAGGCGGCCATCTCTGTCGGCGCCGGAAGTGTCAAATTAGTGTCACTATTACGTATGAATTTTACATAAAGGAAATAAATAAAAAATAATGAATTCCTGTTAGCATTGTGAAGCATAAACTAAATAAACCCGGAATACGCTGATTCACACCGAAAGCCGGGACTCCACAGATCATGAGGATATCTTACCTGTCTGCCTGTGACCTACAGTTATGTCACCAGCCCAGAGAGTCAAAATGTTTATTTTACACAGTGTTTTCACCAAACAGCAAACATCTTACAAGGTACGCTTTGTTTTCGGTCTGTGTTTGAGTTTTAGCTACACGGGGGTATGAAATTAACCATTAGGTTGGTAGGAACAAATCGAGCCCTTCGCCATTGTCTTTGACTTAATGGCAACATCGAATGTCAACCGAGATTGAAAAATATGATGAAAGCATCTGGATATCCCCTCTATGTCCCCCGACACCACCACAATGTTCGAGAGAGATTGGTGTTGTAGAAATGTAGTTTTTATACTGAACAACACATTTTAGGCACAGTGTGCAAAAACAGTGCAATTACCACATTCAGACACGTTGGAGAGGCTGAAAGGACACTTGAATGTACCCTGGATTCCCCATAACACCACCACTATGTTTGAATGAGGTTGATATGGTTGAAATGTGTGTTTTTACACTGAACAAATAGCATTTAGGGATTGCAAATATGTAATATCACTGGAATGATCTAATTTACAGACATATGCCACTTTGGAGAGGTTTAGGGACACTTGGAAACATCCCATGACCACACCTGACACCACTTACTAAAATATCTTCCCATTTCTAGTTGTTCGGTCTATCAATCCCTTTATATCTTTCTGATGTTGTTCACATGTTGTGGAAGCCATCTGATGTGTTTCCAGCTCTGGTCATCAATAACTCACTTCTAGCTTGTCAATGAAAGATGACTTTCAAAATCAAATACATGTTTTATTTATTTTGTGTGTGCTTGATCGTGTGTATTTTTAACTACAGTGTGTAACTCCTATCTATCTTCTGCTCATTTCCTCATAATCTCTTAGATGTCGTCTTTCCAAATATACCACGTTTTGGCATGTCAGAATCATGTAATTGCACGATGTTAGATTCAGACAGAGACTAGCTCGCTACTAGATAGATACATTATAATACATAATGTTAGATTCCGACAGAGACTAGCTAGCTACTAGATAGATAAATTATAATACATAATGTTAGATTCAGACAGACTAGCTAGCTACTAGATAGATAGATACATACATTATAATACAGACATTATGGCCAGTCTAAATGACGAGGCTGTGTTGTAATGTTTGTGGTCAGAGATGGTGAGATCTATCAGATATACAGTTGAAGTCGGAAGTTTACATACACCTTAGTCAATTACATTTAAACAAAGTTTTTTTTTTTACAATTCCTGACATTTAATCCTAGTAAAAATGTCCCTGTCTTAGATCAGTTAGGATCTCCACTTTATTTTCAGAATGTGAAATGTCCGAATAATAGCAGAGATAATTATTTATTTCAGCTTTTATTTCTTTCTTCACATTCCCGGTGGGTCAGAAGTTTACATACACTCAATTAGTATTTGGTAGCATTGCCTTTAAATTGTTTGTTTAACTTGGGTCAAACATTTTGGGTAGCCTTACACAAGCTTCCCACAATAAATTGGGTGAATTTCGGCCCATTCCTCCTGACAGAGCTGGTGTAACTGAGTCAGGATTGTAGGCCTCCTTGCTCGCACACGTTTTTTCAGTTCTGCCCACAAATGTTCTATAGGATTGAGGTCAGTGCTTTGTGATGGCCACTCCAATACCTTGACTTCATTGTCCTTAAATAATTTTTCCACATCTTTGGAAGTATGCTTGGGGTCATTGTTCATTTGGAAGAACAAGCTTTAACTTCCTGACTGATATCTTGAGATGTTGCTTCAATATATCCACATCATTTTCTTTCCTCATGATGCTATCTATTTTATGAAGTGCACCAGTCCCTCCTGCAGCAAAGCACCCCAACAACATGATGCTGCCATCCCGTGCTTCACGGTTGGGATGGTGTTCTTCGGCTTGCAAGCCTCCACTTTTTTCTCCATACATAACGATGGTCATTATGGCCAAACAGTTTTATTTTTGTTTCATCGGACCAAATCAAATCAACTTTATTTATATAGCCCTTCGTACATCAGCTGATATCTCAAAGTGCTGTACAGAAACCCAGCCTAAAACCCCAAACAGCAAGCAATGCAGGTGTAGAAGCACGGTGGCTAGGAAAAACTCCCTAGAAAGGCAAAAACCTAGGAAGAAACCTAGAGAGGAACCAGGCTATGTGGGGTGGCCAGTGCTCTTCTGGCGGTGCCGGGTAGAGATTATAACAGAACATGGCCATGTTCAAATGTTCATAAATGACCAGCATGGTCGAATAATAATAAGGCAGAACAGTTGAAACTGGAGCAGCAGCACGGCCAGGCGGACTGGGGACAGCAAGGAGTCATCATGTCAGGTAATCCTGAGGCATGGTCCTAGGGCTCAGGTCCTCCAAGAGAGCGAAAGAAAGAGAGAATTAGAGAGAACATACTTAAATTCACACAGGACACCAGATAGGACAGGAGAAGTACTCCAGATATAACAAACTGACCCTAGCCCCCCGACACATAAACTACTACAGCATAAATACTGGAGGCTGAGACAGGAGGGGTCAGGAGACACTGTGGCCCCATCCGATGACACCCCAGGACAGGGCCAAACAGGAAGGATATAACCCCACCCACTTTGCCAAAGCACAGCTCCCACACCACTAGAGAGATATCTTCAACCACCAACTTACCATCCTGAGACAAGGCCGAGTATAGCCCACAAAGATCTCCGCCATGGTACAACCCAAGGGGGAGCGCCAACCCAGACAGGAAGATCACATCAGTGACTCAACCCACTCAAGTGACACACCCCTCCTAGGGACGGTATGAAAGAGCCCTAGTAAGCCAGTGACTCAGCCCCTGTAATAGGGTTAGAGGCAGAGAATCCCAGTGGAAAGAGCGGAACCGGCCAGGCAGGGACAGCAAAGGTGGTTCGTTGCTCCAGAGCCTTTCCGTTCACCTTCACACTCCTGGGCCAGACTACACTCAATCATATGACCCACTGAAGAGATGAGTCTTCAGTAAAGACTTAAAGGTTGAGACCGAGTTTGCGTCTCTCACATGGGTAGGCAGACCATTCCATAACAATGGAGCTCTATAGGAGAAAGCCCTGCCTCCAGCTGTATGCTTAGAAATTCTAGGGACAATTAGGAGGCCTGCGTCTTGTGACCGTAGCGTACGTGTAGGTATGTACGGCAGGACCAAATCAGAGAGATAGGCAGGAGCAAGCCCATGTAATGCTTTGTAGGTTAGACCAGAGGACATTTCTCCAAAAAGTGTGATCTTTGTCCCCATGTGCAGTTGCAGGTTATGTCGATATAGGACTTGTTTTACTGTGGATATAGATATTTTGTACCTGTTTCCTCCTTTTCATCTTCACAAAGTCACAAGGTCTTTTGTTGTTGTTTTGGGATTGATTAGCAGTTTCTGCACCAAAGTAAGTTAATCTCTAGGAGACAGAACGCGTCTCCTTCCTGAGCGGTATGACGGCTGTGTGGTCCCATGGTGTTCATACCTGCGTACTATTGTTTGTACAGATTACCTTGGTACTTTCAGGCATTTGGAAATGTCTCCCAAGCATGAACCAGACTTGTAGAGGTCTCCAATTGTTTTTCTGAGGTCTTGGCTGATTTCTTTTGATTTTCCCATGATGTCAAGCAAAGAGTCACAGAGTTTGAAGGTAGGCCTTGCATTACATCCACAGGTACACCTCCAATTGACTCAAATGATGTCGATTAGCCAATCAGAAGCTTCTAAAGCCGAGACATCATTTCCTGGAGCTGTTTAAAGGCACAGTCAACTTAGTGTATGTAAACTTCTGACCCACTAGAATTGTGAAACAGTGAATTATAAGTGATATATAATTGTTGGAATGACTTGTGTCATGCACAAAGTAGATGTCCTAACCGACTTGCCAAAACTATAGTTTGTTTTAACAAGCAATTTCTGGAGTTGTTGAAAAACTCATTTTAATGACTCCAACATAAGTGTATGTATACTTCCGACTTCAACTGTAATACAGACTATCAATAGACAAGAACAACTCGAGGACAGAACTAAACTCAGCAAAGAAAAGGACTTGTGTCGTGCAGATGTTGCATTGTTAAAGGTCCAGTACTGACAATTGCTGAAACTGATTCGATACTCTACCTCTGCAAGAAGTCAAAGGAATCAATCCAGCTAATTGGGATTGTGTGTTTGGTGTAGACCTACAGGATGAGGGAGTGAAGTGATTAGATGGAACAACATCCGACAGTCACAAACACAGATAAGACAGGATCGTCACAGAGGAAGGACATGGTGAAGAGAAACAGGATGTTAGAGAGATAGATGCACATCAATGAAAAGCGACAGAGGAAAAAACATCAATTCAAAGAATGGGAGAAATACAGAAAGAATTAGAGGAAATATAAATATCTGGTGCCATCTGAGCGGTGCCATCTGAGCGGTGCCATCTGAACGGTGCCATCTGAACGGTGCCATCTGAACGGTGCCATCTGAACGGTGCCATCTGAACGGTGCCATCTGAGCGGTGCCATCTGAACGGTGCCATCTGAACGGTGCCATCTGAGCGGTGCCATCTGAACAGTGCCATCTGAGCGGTGCCATCTGAACGGTGCCATCTGAACGGTGCCATCTGAACGGTGCCATCTGAACGGTGCCATCTGAGCGGTGCCATCTGAACGGTGCCATCTGAGCGGTGCCATCTGAGCGGTGCCATCTGAACGGTGCCATCTGAACGGTGCCATCTGAACGGTGCCATCTGAGCGGTGCCATCTGAACGGTGCCATCTGAGCGGTGCCATCTGAACGGTGCCATCTGAACGGTGCCATCTGAACGGTGCCATCTGAGCGGTGCCATCTGAACGGTGCCATCTGAACGGTGCCATCTGAACGGTGCCATCTGAACGGTGCCATCTGAGCGGTGCCATCTGAACGGTGCCATCTGAACGGTACCATCTGAACGGTGCCATCTGAACGGTGCCATCTGAGCGGTGCCATCTGAACGGTGCCATCTGAACGGTGCCATCTGAACGGTACCATCTGAGCGGTGCCATCTGAATGGTGCCATCTGAACGGTGCCATCTGAACGGTACCATCTGAGCGGTGCCATCTGAACGGTACCATCTGAACGGTGCCATCTGAACGGTGCCATCTGAGCGGTGCCATCTGAACGGTGCCATCTGAGCGGTGCCATCTGAACGGTGCCATCTGAGCGGTGCCATCTGAACGGTGCCATCTGAACGGTGCCATCTGAATGGTGCCATCTGAACGGTGCCATCTGAACGGTACCATCTGAACGGTACCATCTGAACGGTACCATCTGAACGGTGCCAAACTACTGGAAGGTCTCACCCATTGTACCAGTGCCTAAGAAGCCAAGGGCCAAATGACTTTCTAACACTATCCGGGTTGTCAGTAAGCACCTTACCCTGTCCATAGCAGATCAACTGGACCCGTTACAGATTTCCTTAGAGTCCCTGACCTTGGTGAACCTGGTGGCTTGTCACCTTCAACAGGGTCATATCCTCTCTGATGAACTGATCTGAGCACAGGGTCATATCCTCTCTGATGAACTGATCTGAGCACAGGGTCATATCCTCTCTGATGAACTGATCTGAGCACAGGGTCATATCCTCTCTGATGAACTGATCTGAACACAGAGTCGTATATCCTCTCTGATGAACTGATCTGAGCACAGGGTCATATCCTCTCTGATGAACTGATCTGAGCACAGGGTCATATCCTCTCTGATGAACTGATCTGAACACAGAGTCATATCCTCTCTCTGATGAACTGATCTGAACACAGAGTCATATATCCTCTCTCTGATGAACTGATCTGAGCACAGGGTCATATCCTCTCTGATGAACTGATCTGAACACAGAGTCATATCCTCTCTGATGAACTGATCTGAGCACAGTCTACACTGACCAGATGACGATCCAAAGGAAACAATGTGAGGCTTTTTTAAGTACTTGGATAACCTGACTCTGGCTCTTTATTAAAGATGCTACGTCAGATGGGGACAGCTATTTTAAAACAGGCCAACAACCTTCAGGAACGGTGCCGGTCAAGTGGTGGTTGAGTGTTTAAAATACCTTTCGGACACAAATTA
This sequence comes from Oncorhynchus keta, assembly GCF_023373465.1. NCBI lineage: Eukaryota > Metazoa > Chordata > Actinopteri > Salmoniformes > Salmonidae > Oncorhynchus > Oncorhynchus keta. Next base: position 4,888,350 of record NC_068424.1, on the reverse strand, counting down.
ATTCCAAGCTGAGTTTTACAGAGAATGCAGACTGTATTTTTTTTATTTTTTTATTTAAGCAAGCCAGCACCTGTTTTTTTTTATCAGGAACTTGGAGGGATTTGGTGCCAGCTAGGATGTTCTGTAGAGGGTGTACAGCAGTCTGGTGGAGAGCATCCTCACGTTTAATATGACAGTCTGGTAATCTGAGCTGGTAGAGAGGATCCTCATGTTCAATATGACAGTCTGGTAATCTGAGTTGGTAGAGAGGATCCTCATGTTCAATATGACAGTCTGGTAATCTGAGCTGGTAGAGAGGATCCTCATGTTCAATATGACAGTCTGGTCTGGTAATCTGAGCTGGTGGAGAGGACCCTCATGTTCAATATGACAGTCTGGTCTGGTAATCTGAGCTGGTGGAGAGGACCCTCATGTTCAATATGACAGTCTGGTAATCTGAGCTGGTAGAGAGGATCCTCATGTTCAATATGACAGGCTGGTAATCTGAGCATGAGGAGCAAAAGCAAACTGACCGGAATAGTAAACACAAGCAGCAAAGTAATTGATAAACCACAGGCAGAGTTGAGTAGTCTATTCCAACAAGGCAACCAAAAGGAAGGCACTGATTGTCGTTGGCGACCCCTCCCATCCTCTACACCCTCAGTTTGAGAGGCTTCACTCTTGTCGGCGCTTCAGAATGTCCATGGTCAAGTAGAACATTCAAACATTCATTTGATGTTTGCGGTGGCAGGATAGCATAGTGGGTAGAGCGTTGGACTAGTAACTAAAAGGTTGCAAGATCAAATTCCCGAGCTGACAAGGTACATATATAAATAGTAATCTGTCATTCTGCCCCTGAACAAGGCAGGTAACCCACTGTTCCTAGGCTGTCATTGAGAATAAGAATTTGTTCTTAACTGACTTGCCTAGGTACTGTAAATAAAATAAATAATCTTACTGCTGGTCCACTGCTAAGTGTGCATAAATCTATTGTAACGGGGAATATATCAAGGTCCTCTATGATTTTAGTTTTTGAGGTAAGCTGGACTGACTGGTTTAAATGTGTGTGATCATCGATGTGATCCTTTACAATGGAAGGCGATGCCAATTAAAAATCTCCTTCCTGGTTTTGTACAATAAAGTTTTATTCTATTCTATTCTACAGTGAAAGGGGATAGAGAGAAAGATGTACGGATGTACGGAGAGAGAAACAGAGATTGAGAGAGAGAGAGAGAGAGAGAGAGAGAGAGAGAGAGAGAGAGAGAGAGAGAGAGAGAGAGAGAGAGAGAGAGAGAGAGAGAGAGAGAGAGAGAGAGAGAGAGAGAGAGAGAGAGAGAGAGAGAGAGAGAGAGAAAGATGTACTGAGATAATTAATGAAAAGAGATAAATAGAGATTGGGCAATAGAGAGAGAGAGAGAGAGAGAGAGAGAGAGAGAGAGAGAGAGAGAGAGAGAGAGAGAGAGAGAGAGAGAGAGAGAGAGAGAGAGACAGAGAGAGAGAGACAGAGAGCCAGAGAGTGCAGAGGTCAGGATCAGATGAGCTCCTGCATTTTTCAGCATTTTCTTTAAAAAAAGATAGATTAAGAGTTAGATAAACTTGGATTTTTTGTCTGGAACACATACTGGATTCTACCCTCCACAACATAACCCCTACCTCAAATCAAAACTTAATTCCTACAACCTGATTTTGGACGGAATTTCGAAATCACCTGGAAGGTTCACAACTACCAAGGATTATTATTCTACACAGCAAATTCTCTGGAAAACAACACAAACCTGAAAACACCATCCAACCTGGAACTGAGTGAGTAATGTTTAGTCTGAAACTATATCTTATTTCCAAAAGCCAAGAAGAAAAATACACAACATTACTTTATAAGGACTGAATTCTAACATAATTCTGCCAAGCCTGATTGATACAGCTTCAACTTGCACTGACGTGTCAAGTGAGAGGTGTCAAAGCCCATTAGCCCAACAATGGCAGGAGAGTCACACAGTCTACCCCAACCAAATGGAGAGGCCTTAGAAGCTCCCTCCCGCTGTTCAGAGGTAATTCAAATACAGTACCCTTTGCATGTAAAGAATGATAAGGCAAGAAAAGATTACAAAATGAAGCTCCTTATGGAAAATCAAGAGACACTTTTTGCTGACTATTACAAAAATGGGAACATCAGCAACCTTATCTTCCACAGAAACCATCCCCTGGCATGGCACAGTGCTATATTAGCACACTACCCCTCTGTTAACCTGTTAGAACTCTAGGGGCAGTATTTCATTTTTGGATAAAAAGACGTGCCCGTTTTTAGCGCGATATTTTGTCACGAAAAGATGCTCGACTATGCTTGGAATTGATAGTTTTGGAAAGAAGACACTCTGACGTTTCCAGAACTGCAAAGATTTTCACTGTGAGTGCCATAGAACAATATCTACAGGCAAAACCAAGATGTTTGAGTGACCAGGAAATCAACAGGATTTCTGAAGGCACGTTTTCCATGATCTCCTTATATGGCTGTGAATGGCACAGGAATCAACGGACACTTCCTATCGTTTCCCCCAGGTGTCTGCAGCATTGTGACGTATTTGTAGGCATATCATTGGAAGATTGGCCATAAGAGCCTACAATTACCAAGTGTCCCGCATGGTGTCTGCGTGGAAATTGGTGCGCAAAAGTCAGGTCCCAGTATTTTTCCATCCGAATCAGAGAAGAATGCACGCGTCTAGGACTGGCATTTCAATGAAGAGATATATGACCAAACACCTTGAGGATTGATTCAAACAACGTTTTCCATGTTTCAGTCGATATTATGGAGTTAATTCGGAAAAAGTTCGACGTTTAGGTGACTGAATTTTCGGTTAGTTTCGGTAGCCAAATGCATAGTAACAAAACGGAACGTTGTGTCCTACACAAGCATCTTTCAGGAAAAAACTGGACATCTGCTATGTAACTGAGAGTCTCCTCATTGAAACATCTGAAGTTCTTCAAAGGTAAATTATTTTATTTGATCCCTTTGCTGGTTTTTGTGAATGTTGCGTGCTAAATGCTAACGCTAAATGCTACGCTAGCTATCACCACTCTTACACAAATTATTGATTTTCTCTGGTTCTAAAGCATATTTTGAAAATCTGAGACGACAGGATTGTTAAGAAAAGGATAAGCTTGAGGACAGGCATATTTATTTCATTTATTTTGCAATTTTCAGAAATCGCTAATGTTGCGTTATGGTAATGAGCTTGAGGCTGTAGTCACAATCCCGGATCCGGGATGGGGCGGCCTAACAGTTAAGAGAGCGGGGGTTAACGAGGGGTGGAAACTCAGAATACTTGATAACGAGGACTCTGAGTCAAGTAATATAAATATCTATAAGTCTGGAACAGTAATGGTACAGAGTAACCCCAAACAGTTTCAGCTGGACTTTCACCTAATCAAAGAATTAGCCCAACAGGAGAAGCTCTCCCTTGATAAAGATACCCCCACCCCGAGCACAGACTACCACTCCCTCATTGAAATGAAGGACAAATTCACCCAGCTGGAGATAAGGCAGGTGGAGCTGGAACAGCAGGTGATTACACTTCAGTCAGCACAGACCCAGACAACAGTCCAGCACAACAACACCCCCTTAACCAGACCCGGAGAGCTGGAGGTGGACAGAGACATATCTGCACTCTGGACTGTGGTGAGACAACTTCAACAGGAGAAAGAGCAGAATCAGGAGAAGAACAGAGCACTAGAGGAGAGGATCAGACTGCTGGTGGAGGAGAGGTTGAGGGGGATGGAGGAGAGGGCGAGAGGGACGGAGGAGAGGTTGAGGCGGACGGCGTGTGACAGAGAACAACCCACTAGAGAGGTGGCCACCCCCACAGAGAAGCCAGCAGAACAGCCCACATCAGCACCTGACAAAAGTCTCGACACCACAGCAGAACAGTCCACACCAGACCCTGACCATAGAGTCGACATCACAGCAGAACAGACAAATGAAGAACCACAAGCCCAGTGGCTCTCACCCCCTCTGAGCACCCCCCCCCTGTCAGCCACCCTGATAGCCCTTCTGACAACCCCCTCACACCCACTGAGGACAAACACAAGACACAGATTGTACTACTTATGGACTCAAATGGGAAATATATAGAAGAAAAAAAACTTTTTCCCAAACACAGTGTGTCTAAACTCTGGTGTCCAAACACCCAGCGTGCCCTCGACCTTCTGTCTGAGGACCAACTAGGTTCACCCAGCCACATAATAATACACACAGGCACAAACGACCTGAGAGCACAGCAGGTAAGGGTGGCCACAGCACTGAAGGGAGTGATTGAAAAGGCTTCTTCTACTTTCCCCAACGCACAAGTGGTTATCTCCACCCTGCTACCACGAAAAGACTTCCACCCTGCCTGTGCCTCAAAACCAAATGTTTTCCTGGCCCACCACTCCACCCTGGACTTGGACAGCCTCTATGACCAGGTCCACCTCTACAAGGCAGCAGTGCCCACCTTTGCCAGGACTCTAAAGGACATTGCGAGAGAGAGAGAGAGAGAGAGAGAGAGAGAGAGAGAGAGAGAGAGAGAGAGAGAGAGAGAGAGAGAGAGAGAGAGAGAGATGTACGGAGATAATTAATGAAAAGAGATAAATAGAGATTGGGCAATAGAGAGAGAGAGAGAGAGAGAGAGAGAGAGAGAGAGAGAGAGAGACAGAGAGACAGAGAGACAGAGAGAGAGAAAGATGTACAGAGATATTTAATGAAAAGAGAGATTAACAGAGATTGGGCAATAGAGAGAGAGATAGAGAAAGGTGATAGAATATATCAGGGTGCGTCTTAACATCTCTGTTGTTGTTGATGCGTCCGCAAATCAATTTGAGAGGGAGTGCAGAGAGACTGAGAGAGGGTAGAGTAGTCTTTATTATCCCCGGGGGGTGGGCTATAATTTTGCAGGATGTCGTAAAAAGACACATTGAAGAAATAACAATAAATATACACAAAAATAAAACAGGATATAGTGCGATACTTAGACAACTCGCAGTGCTACTTCATGTTATTGAGACGGCTGATAGCTGCAGGCATCAAGAAGTGTTTACACCTGTTAGTTTTAAAGTTAGGCAGCCTGTTTCTGGCAGCCTGTATCTGGCAGCCTGTATCTGGCAGCCTGTATCTGGCAGCCTGTATCTGGCAGCCTGTATCTGGCAGCCTGTATTTGGCAGCCTGTATCTGGCAGCCTGTATCTGCGCTCTGAGGGAAGCAACGTGAATTAATCAAACAAGGGATGCCGGGAGTCTCAGAATGGATGGCTCCTTACATATGACTAGTGTCTGGTAGTCCCTCAGAATGGATGGCTCCTTACATATGACTAGTGTCTGGTAGTCCCTCAGAATGGATGGCTCCTTACATATGACTAGTGTCTGGTAGTCCCTCAGAATGGATGGCTCCTTACATAAGACTAGTGTCTGGTAGTCCCTCAGAATGACTGGCTCCTTACATATGACTAGTGTCTGGTAGTCCCTCAGAATGGATTCTAATTCGAATTATATTCCAGTTATATTCTAGTTATATTCTAATTATATTCCAGTTATATTCCAGTTATATTATAGTTACAGTCAATTCTAGTTATAGTCCAGTTATATTCCAGTTAAATTCTAGTTATATTCTAGTTATATTCCAGTTATATTCCAGTTAAGTTCTATTTATATTCTAGTTATATTCTAGTTATATTCCAGTTAAGTTCTAGTTATATTCCAGTTATATTCTAGTTATATTCCAGTTAAGTTCTAGTTATATTCCAGTTATATTCCAGTTATATTCCAGTTAAGTTCTAGTTATATTCTAGTTATATTCTAGTTATATTCCAGTTAATTCTAGTTATATTCTAGTTATATTCTAGCTATATTCTAGTTATATTCTAGCTATATTCTAGTTATATTCTAGTTATATTCTAGCTATATTCTAGTTATATTCCAGTTAAGTTCTAGTTATATTCCAGTTATATTCTAGTTATATTCCAGTTAAGTTCTAGTTATATTCTAGTTATATTCTAGTTATATTCTAGCTATATTATAGTTACAGTCAATTCTAGTTATATTCCAGTTATATTCTGGTTATATTGTAGTTATATTCCAGTTAAGTTCTAGTTATATTCTAATTATATTCCAGTTATATTATAGTTACAATCAATTCTAGTTATATTCCAGTTATATTCCAGTTATATTCTGGTTAAATTATAGTTATATTCCAGTTATAGTCTGGTTATATTCTAGTTGTATTCCAGTTATATTCTGGTTAAATTGTAGTTATATTCCAGTTAAGTTCTACTTATATTCTAATTATATTCCAGTTATATTATAGTTACAGTAAATTCTAGTTATATTCCAGTTATATTCTGCTTATATTATAGTTATATTCCAGTTATATTCTGGTTAAATTGTAGTTATATTCCAGTTAAGTTCTACTTATATTCTAATTATATTCCAGTTATATTATAGTTACAGTCAATTCTAGTTATATTCCAGTTATATTCCCATTATATTCCAGTTAAGTTCTAGTTTTATTCTAATTATATTCCAGTTATATTATAGATACAGTCAATTCTAGTTATATTCCAGTTATATTCCAGTTAAGGTCTAGTTATATTCTAATTATATTCCAGTTATATTATAGTTACAGTCAAGTTCTAGTCAGTTCTAGTTATATTCCAGTTATATTCCAGTTATATTATGGTTAAATTATAGTTATATTCCAGTTAAGTTCTAGTTATATTCGAATTATATTCGGGTTATATTATAGTTACAGTCAATTCTAGTTATATTCCAGTTATATTCTGGTTAAATTATAGTTATATTCCAGTTAAATTCTAGTTATATTCTAATTATATTCCAGTTATATTATAGTTACAGTCAATTCTAGTTATATTCCAGTTATATTCCAGTTATATTCTGGTTAAATTATAGTTATATTCCAGTTAAGTTCTAGTTATATTCTAGTTATATTCCAGTTATATTCTAGTTATATTCCAGTTATATTCTAGTTATATTCCAGTAAAGTTCTAGCTATATTCTAGTTATTTTCTAGTTATATTCCATTAAAAATAAGAATTTGTTCTTAACTGACCTGCCCAGTTAAATAAAGGTAAAATAAAATAATAATAATAATAATAATAATAAAAAAGAGTATAATTGTATTCTAGTTACAGTGTATTCTAGTTATATTATGGATACAGTATATTCTAGTTATATTCTATTTATATTCTAGTGTCACGCCCTGGCCATAGAGTGGTTTTTATTCTCTATTTTGGATAGGCCAGGGTGTGACTAGGGTGGGCAGTCTAGTTTCTAAATTTCTGTGTTTTCTATTTCTTTGTGTTTGGCCTGGTATGGTTCTCAATCAGAGGCAGCTGTCTATCATTGTCTCTGATTGGGAATCATATTTAGGCAGCCTTTTCCCACCTGTGTTTTGTGGGTAGTTGTTTTCTGTTTAGTTTGGTTACCTTACAGAAGTGTTCTGAGTTAATAAAAAATCATGAAGATATACCACTCCTCAATCTTCATCCTGACGAGCTTTACATCTAGTTACAGTATATTCTAGTTAAATTCTAGTTAAATTCTAGTTACAGTATATTCTAGTTAAATTCTAGTTAAATTCTAATTACAGTATATTCTAGTTATATTCTAGTTAAATTCTATTTAAATTCTAGTTACAGTATATTATAATTACATTCTAGTTATATTCTAGTTTTTTTAGTTATATTCTAGTTATATTCATGTTGTATTTCAGTTAAATCCTAGTTATATTAAAGTTATATTCTAGTTACAGTATATTCTAGTTATTTGAGTTATACTCAAATTATATTTTAGTTATATTCTAGTTATATTCAAAATATTTTCTAGTTACGCTGTATTCTAGTGATAGTATATCCTAGTTATATTTTAGTTATATTTAAGTGACATTCTATTCTAGTTATATTATATTTGTTTTCTAGTTAAATTATAATCTAATTACATTATAATTATATTATGGTTATATTATACTTACATTCTAATTATATTATAGTTTAAGTATATTCTAGGTATATTCTAATTATATTATAGTTAAAGTATATTTTAGGTATATTCTAATTATATTATAGTTAAAGTATATTTTAGGTATATTCTAATTATATTATAGTTATATTATAGTTATTTTCTAGTTATGCTCTTGTTATATTGTAGTTATATTCTATTTATATTATAGTTACAGTATATTCTAGTTTCATTCAACTTATATTCTAGTTACAGTGTATCCTAGTTATAGTATATTCTAGTTATATTCTAGTTGTATTCTAGATATATTCTAGATATATTCTAGATACAGTATATTATAATAATATTATTTTTATATTCTATTTATATTTTTGTTAAATTCTAGTTATATTCTAGTTATATTCTAGTTACAGTATATTCTAGTTATATTCTAATTATATTCTAGTTATATTATTGTGACAGTATATTCTAGTTATATTCTAGTTATATTCTAATTATATTCTAGTTATATTCTTGTAACTGTATATTCTTGTTATATTCTAATTATATTCAAATTCTAGTTATATTCTTGTGACAGTATATTCTAGTTATATTCAAATTATATTCTAGTTATATTCTTGTGACAGTGTATACCTGTTATATTCTAATTATATTTTAGGTATATTCTAGTGACAGTATATTCAAGTTATATTCTAATTATAGTTGTGTGACAGTATATTCTAGTTATCCTTTCTAGCGCAGGTGTTCTGCTAGCAGAACACCTCGACAACATTCTGCTGAAAAGGCAGCCCGCAAAATGTTTTAAATATTTCACTTTCACACATTAACAAGTCCAATACAGCAAATGAAAGATAAACATCTTGTCAATCTACCCATTGTGTCCGATTTGAAAATGATTTACAGCTAAAGCACAACATATGATTATGTTCGATCACCGCCAAGTCGAAAAAACACACAGCCATTTTTCCAGCCAAAGATAAGAGTCACAGAAAGCAGAAATATACATACAATTAATCACTAACTATAATGCTTGAAGAGTGATGGGTGTGGAGTCAGGCGCAGAGAGTAGAAGATTCGAGGAAAAAATGCTTTAATGTCCAAAACAGGAACACGAACAATGGGTGACGCCGAACACAGGCGTAAAACACAACCCAAGTACCACTGGTCTATACTGGGCAGCGAAAACCCAACAATAATCAAATACACCTCTTACATAAACAGCAACAAGCCCACACAAACACAAGCAGGCTAATCGAACTTAAATAACACCAACCCAAAAACCCCAACAAGGAACAGGTGAAAACAATTAGACAAAACCAAACGAAAAGGGGAAAAGGGATCGGTTGCAGCTAGTAGACCGGCGACGACGACCGCCGAGCGCCACCCGAACAGGAAGGGGAGCCACCTTCGGTGATATTCTTGACACTAACCTTTGATGATCTTCATCAGATGACACTCATAGCACATCATGTTACACAATACATGTATATTTTGTTCGATAATGTGCATATTTATATCCAAACATCTCAGTTTACTTTGGAGCCTTACGTGCAGTAATGTTTTGATTCCAAAACATCCGGTGATTTTGCAGAAATACTAATAATAAACATTGATAAAAGATACTAGTGTTATTCACAAAATTAAAGATAGACTTCTCCTTAATGCAAAACTAATTAATGCAAAACTTTACGGAAAAAGGCATAGTCTGAGAACGCCGCTCAGAACCCAAAACAGCCAGAGGAATAGCCGCCATTTTGGAATCAACAAAGTTAGAAACAACGACATAAATAGTCACTTACCTTTGATGTTCTTCATGAGAAGGCACTCCCAAGAATCCCAGTTCGACAATAAATGACTGATTTGTTCCATAAAGTTCCATCATTTATGTCCAAATAGACACATGTTGTTAGCGTGTTCAGCCCAGTAATCCATCTTCATGAGGCGCGAGCAGTTCATCCAGACAAAAATTCAAAAGTTCCGTTACAGTCCTTTAGAAACATGTCATGTCATGGAGTCAATCGTTAGGATGGTTTTAACATAAAACATCAATCATGTTCCAACTTGAGAATTCCTTTGTCTTCAGACAAAACACTGTTATATTCTTGTGATTCTAATTATTTTCTAGCTACATTCTAGTTACAGTATATTCTAGTTACAGTATCATCTAGTTATATTCTAGTTACAGTATCATCTAATTATATTCTAGTTACAGTGTTTTTTAGTTATGTTCTAGTTAAACTATATTCTAGTTATATTCTAGTTACACAATATTCTAGTTATATTCTAGTTACACTATATTCTAGTTACACTATATTCTAGTTATATTCTAGTTCCACTATATTCTAGTTATATTCTAGCTACACTATATTCTAGTTATATTCTAGTTACACTATATTCTAGTTATATTCTAGTTACACTATATTCTAGTTACACTATATTCTAGTTATATTCTAGCTACACTATATTCTAGTTACACTATATTCTAGTTACACAATATTCTAGTTATATTCTAGTTATATTCTAGTTACACTATATTCTAGTTATATTC